>NC_048926.1:20952847-21252847 GCF_011077185.1 Oxyura jamaicensis | reverse complement strand
AGAGAAAATAAAATATATTAAAAAAACAAACTGAAAAGTAGAACAGTCATACCTACACAACTTTCTGTCCTGCACAAAGTCAAAATACCTATGCAGAATATATATATATAATATATATATATGTTATTTGTGCACAAAGGTTAGCTTATTATTAGCTCACTGCAAAGGCGTAATGTATCACGTCAATCATTTTGGAAAACATTTTGCGTTTTGTGTCAAAAAGGATATTTCTTTAAGTTTTCTAGGCTAGGAGGCACAAACCCCAGTTCTGGCATACTGTATTCTTAATGCTAAGGCTTGCTGCTCTGGCTGTGTATTTTTTGTTGTCCGTCTTTACTATAGTGCCTGTTACAAGCATGTGTGTATGTGTGTATACATATATATGTATACACGGGTTGTATAAATATATATATATAAAATTTTCCCCAATAGGTATCAGTCCAACCATGCAATCCAAAAGGTGGCTCTGCATAGATGCCCAGCATATAGTTCACCACCTGAGCCAACCCTGAAGCAAGGCGCACTTTAGTCCTTCTGATAGGTTTTCTTTTTTGTTTAAAACCAAGCTACTGCAGCTTCAAGTATTTTGCATTACATAGATTTTTTTATAAATTAGTTAATGTTATATTTTTCAATATTCAGACATATACTATAATATATATACAGTACAATAAATGCTCTCATTCTTTTTTTAATTTTTTGATAAATCCCTGAGAATGTATGTTGACAGTCGCTAAGTTTCCACATGCACAAGCATTGTGTGCCATGCTTCTGGATGAACAGCACTGCAAAGCCACGTGGTCAGCCTTTTAACTATTAGTATTTCATTTGTTGGTTTGTTTAAATACGCTGAAATGTAAGGATGAGTTACAAAGGAGTAAAGCTGAATCCATTCGAGGTACTTATCACAGGATGGAGGTGTTTTGTTTGGTTTTTAAAGCCATTGCAATATATGTTTGTTTTTGAGGCTGTGAACGTATACAGAAAGAACAGGAGAGTGATGTGGGCTTTTGCCACTTGACAACATATACTCAGTGTAAACCAAACCTTTTTAAACCTCTCTCTCATACAAAACAGAAAAAAGGAAAAAAAAAATTAAACACACAAACTTTCACAACATGACAGTTTAGTTTGCAAACTCAATATAACTATACACATATAATACCGGTGTGGCTCTGTTTCTTTAAGTTAAAAAGGATACAAAGGCAGGCTCAAGTAAAAACAAACCACCCCTTCCCTCCCCCTCCCTCCCCCCCCATTCACACATTTTCGTCAACCAAACCGCTCACGAACCAACATCATCAGTTTCTTTTTGCCTTTGTAGATTTGTTTTAGGTTGTCAATAAACTGTGTAAACTGGATGTGTCCATCATGAGCCATTAAGAAGGTCTCTCGGGCCTTGCTGAGGAACTCTATAAACTCACTATAGTGTCGAGGGCTGATGTGAGTGAGACGTGAATGAGTCGTATTAATGTAGGCTCCGATCGTAGCATCCAAGAGTTGCCTTAAAGGGGCTTTGTCCAGTGACATGAGCTTACCAGAGTTCCTCCTTCCATGAAGTCCCACCATGCCAGGAGTGGTCAAAGTACACCTACGCAAAATGTCTGACAGTACTGTTGCACATTTGACACTTTTGACCACCAGAGGTATTATAGCTGCTAGCTCATTTTTCCCAAGGGAGTGGCTGAGCGCACATGCCCACAGAACGTCATTAATGGCAGGGTGTGTGTCCTGATTGTAACTCAGGTTGAGATGCGTCATGGCCAAAGTGGCCAGCTTGTAGGCCCGCATGGGGTAACCACGGTGCTCCATGTATCGTGCTATAGTAAAAAGCTGCGAGTAGCTCATGCCGGTTGTAGCAGCATCTAGAACAATTTGGTAAGCGGTCTCAAAAGCTATGTGATCCTTTTCACATAATGTCAGTGCAGAGAGGGCACAGTTTTGAGGATCCTTCATGGCACACTGTAGGGCAAGCGTCCTAGCACTGCCGGCCAGCTTCTCCTGCTGATGGCAGTCCAGATGCAGACGGACGATGGTGCTGTTGGACATCACTGTTGTAGCAACAATACTAGTGGCTTCAGTTGGAGTGAAAAGTGTAAACCAGTTTTGCATGATGCTATCCAGTGCATAAACACCTGGAAGAGAAAGAAAGGATTACCCACAACTGACAAAACTTGGCAATACAGATGTTCAGCAAAAAATTATGTTTTCAGCAAAGTCTATGAGGTTACCGGTACATCCAAGGGGATGTGCCTCAGCAAGAAAGGCCAACCCATGTAACATGGCTGGAAAAGGACATTAAAACAAAGGCTACTGTGCAAACTCCGGAGCAACCAGTGAAATGCAGAGAACAACAAAAAAGCCTGCAAGATAAGCCTTAATTTCCTGATGTGATAACTGAGCTGTTTTACTTGTATTTAAAACAATTTGGGTAACAAGTTCTGGCTCATTTGGTCTCCTCACATCACTCAAAAGCAGCCCTTCCTGCATTAAACATTTTTAAATGGCAATTTTAACTTATTTTCTCAATGTGCATCTCAAGGTGCACTGCACGCACAAAAGAATATTAAAACATGTTAAATGGCTCCATTTAGCATCTACACCATGGCATCTAAATCTAAGTATGCCCTTAAAAAAAAAAAAGAAAAATAAAAGAAAATCCTAATGCCCCCATCCTCTCCCAATAGGCTTTTTTATACCTTGTATCATACTCATATGCACTTCAGTATCAAGCTCCTTATTAGGGAAATACTACGAGCAATATGTACTAATGGCTATTATCTGAAATAGGTATTATCCTTAGAATAATTTTGTTTCTGGTGTGTGTGCATTTGTTTGGCAGGGGGAGGAAGGGGGAAATGGTGACTGATGGGTTCCATAAATTGAACCTTATAGCTAACTAGAGTGCTTTATTATTGCTAGAGGCAGTTTACGCACATCTGTGAGCCCACCTAAACCACACCCAGAGGTCCTCATTTTCTCTGTAGGACTCTGATGTTTCCTGCACGCCCCTTAACTCATGTGCAAAAATTCAACATAGTCAGAGAATAACGGATCTTCATTTATAAACAGATTCCTTGCTTTACCAACTTGATTAAGTCTCAAGAGTACTTTACATGACATTATAGGTTCTTTATGGGATACCTCTATTAGAATATGTAAACTAATATAAAGGAGTATTACAACCAGCATTTTATTTGCCAGTATGAAACTGCACAAAATAATACCCAGACACTAATATCTGTAAGATAACTTCAGTAATAATTATCATAGCAAAGATATAAAAACAATAAAAAGAGCATTGCATGAAAATTTGCAGACACAAAACACTTTCTGGCTGAGGGCATACAAAGGCAAACTGTATTTTCCTAAGACACTGGCAACATGAATTTCCCAGTTAAGCATAAAGCAAAGAAACTAATTCGAAGAATAAGCATCAGCAATCTTATGAAGTTCTGAAACTAAGAAGCATCTATGAGACACAATCCAACCCAAACACATGAAAAAGGAGTAAATATAGTAGGGAAGTATGCTTTCCAGAATACCTCTACTGACAATTAAAACTGTTCCCTTATCATATTATTTATGCTGTCCCTAATATCACAGCTGCTGATTTTTTATTATTTTTATTTTTTACAGTTAGTTTCTAATGCCCCCATATTCGCTTTCGGATTTTATATCCTCATCTTGCACATGGTAATCTGGAATACAGAAGCTAAGGGATGCCTCATCAACACAAAGAAATGAACATAATATCCTGCTGAGTGTACTAATATTCCACTGCTGTCCTCTAAATATGAGGCTGGTTCTGCTTCCACCTTTTTTTACCTTGCACATTTAAACAATAGGTACATTACTATTTGGTTTGTTTTCCAGTGCAGAGCAAAGGGTTGCACAATGTCATAACCACATATCAAAGAGATATTACACTCTAAGCTTGGATTTATCCAGGGTCCCCAAAAAATTAAAAATAAAAATGAGGACCTCTTCATGAGATCCTGCCTCTCACACAGTGGGAAGCATTATCAGCATTTAATTCATCTGTTTTCTGGTTCCTCTTCCCCACAGCTGACCAGATAACTATTTCACCTGCACCCAAGACTTGGCCTTTCAGAGAAAGCAAAGCTGTAACACAGTGCAGCAGCACATAACAAGCCACTTCTCTGCTGCAACCTCAAACCCAGAGAGAGCAAGGAAGGAAGAAGGGGAAATCTTGTTTATCTCCCAGGAGGTAATACACCCCTCTGTCTTGTGGGGGAAACAAGTCACACTGCATTAGTCAACTATTGTCTCACTTGGCCTGTGCCTGTTCTATCATGTGCTGTAGAAAAACATTAATCTATGCCATAATTAACTTCTTCTACGTTAAAGAATTTCATAGATCAAGAGAAGTGTGAGACATTTGCAGGGCCTAAGCATTGACCAGCAAGATCAGTCCATCTAGGATTAACTGATGAAAAGGCAGGAGCCCTTGAGTAGCATCTCAGAACATACCTACTTCTGTTGCACATGTTACCAACCACCTCACCATTTCCCGCCGTCGCCAATTCAGTGTTGACAGTGTCATCCGCATCACCTATTAAAATGACACAAATTAATCCTATTGGAAAACCAAGACAATATACCAAAAAATAGGTATTTCAGTTATTCAGATACATTGTGATTCAAAACGTCAGACTCTTGCCCTTTCCACACTGTTACCTCTTTTCAACAGATATGTCAAAAGTTTTGAAAAATACCACTCAGCTACTTTAGAAGGGCATGCAGAGAGTAATTCCAACTGCAGGTCTTTCAAGTCTAAATGAGAGACTGTTATACTAGCGAATAACAAAAACAAAGCAAAGCCCAATCAATTACTAATGATTCAAATCATATTCTATTGTGCCTCCTCCCTCTGTGAAAGGTAGACTTTAAAGTGGAAACATGTCCACTTTTGTTGGACAAACTAACCCACCCAATTTTCCCTTACATGTGCATTTCTTTTCATTGACTTCAACAAAACAGACAGCACCTAAGACTCTACTGAGATTCAAGTGCCTGCTACATCTACAGTGATACACATACACTTCCAAATATATTCCGATATTTTTAAAACACTCATAATGATGACTTCTCTACCTGAATGTATGCCCTGTGAAGAAATCCCGTCGTAAAACCATCAGAAACACAGAAAAAGGAGCTTTTAAAGCTCTGATTGTAGTGCCCATGTTATATATCACTTGCAGTTACTGCCTAGGTTGCTTATCAAAATGTGTGCAAATACTTTTATTCGGAAAAAAAATAATGCACTGCACAGAGAGAAAGCTTGCTTCAGCTAATTGAACAGTCCTCATAGACATCAGTCAAGAAAGCTAGTAGCTTTCCCCTTACAACATCAGTGATGATACCATGGCATTACTACTTGTAGCAATGAAATAAAAAGCATAGTAGGTCAATCATAAAGCTCTCAGCAACGAACTATACATATTAAAGTCATAAAATACACTCACTAAACAGATTGGAGTCAGCAGCACTTGCAAGAGGGTTCTCAGTTCACGTGCCCTTGCAATACTAAAGTGATTTCAAAGTGGCACGTAGCCCTCTGTCATACCAGCTACTCCTGTCACCTCTTTTAGTCCTCAGCTGTAGAAAGGATAATTAAGAATATGGAAAGACTACTGAGGAGCATGAAATAACAGAAAATCTTTAAGAAGTGTGGTTATAAGCAACCACCGGTGATGCCACACTAGCCTCTAAGCATTCCTAGCTTGGGAGCTTGGTAACTGGTTGTTATATGATAAGAAATATGTTGGTTTTGTTGGCCTCAAACATTGCGGTATCAGTTTTGACTAAACAGTAATCTAAACGCTAGAGCAGAGAATAGCATTTTGAAACAAGGCAAATTCATCTGTAAGGACCAACTCAACATGGTTTTAAATATGAAAACATAGCTAATGCAGAGCATGGAAACACCCTTTTAAAGTACTTCTGGAACAAAACCAGGAATCGGGAGGTCAAATGACTCAGGAGAGCCATTATGTCCTATCAAAGAGAATGAATCTAGGTGACTTCCTTTACTGATACGCACAAAATTAAAGGGTAGTGCTCTTCCAACATTCAAGATGAATTTTCAGCTTCCCCCCACCTACAGTGAATCCAAGAGAAAACAGAGGTTTATGGACTGAATTCTGCTATTGATGGATGAAGGAAAAAGGTTTACAAAGGGTATTTATGATGACTTCTCTGAAATCCTTCTCTGATGACTTTCCTCTCTGCGGTGGTCTGTACGGAGATTAGTCATTAGAGTCTTCAGTAAGCATAGTGGGCATACTAATAACTCCAGTGTAGACAGTCCTAACTTGAGAGCAAAACACAGTATTATATCTAGCTCCTTGACCCGAAAAAGTTTGACTTGAAGTGTTCTAGAATCAGGTCCTTTTCATTTGATTAAACTGACAAGATGAGAACAGTAAGAGATGGGCCCCTTACTGATGATTTTAAACAAACAAATAACCACAAGGATTTCAAATAAAGCACGTATTGATGTCTTGATCAAGGAGGAGCTGAAATTAATTTATACCATTATCCAAATAACTATTTCACTTATGTTCTTCTTGAGACACCTCTTCTTAAAAAAAAAAAAAAAGTTTCAGATCTGTCCAAGACCTGTGCTATCAATTGAAGAGAGCTTCTCAACAGGTCAGTAAATCTGGAAATGACATGAGACCCCTGTGAATCACATAGCTTGTCTGAAGGCTAACGTCTCTCCACTGGGAATAACCCTGACTTTGTCCTGATCGATTTTTTTAAGTTTCTTACTCTAGAAGAATGGAAGATCATAGAATCATAGAATGGCCTGGGTTGGAAGGGACCTTAACGATCATCTAATTCCAACTCCCTGCCATGGGAAGGGACACCACCCACTAGATTGCTCAGGGTGTCATCTAATCTGGTCTTGAACACCTCCAGGGACGGAGCATCCACATTATGGATGGAAGATCTCACTACCCATAAGGGATGCAAGAAACAGTCAACCATTACCTTCCACAGCAGGGCAAAACCCCTTCACCATACACATTGAAAGGTTTATATACTTATTTATAGGCTTTAAAGGAAAGGACATCACTTTCTAAATATGCATCAGATGATCACCTGCACTAATTTGCTCAGCAGTTCTGCCAGCAGCACGTCTGCATGTGTGCAGTAATACTTGCATGGAAGTGCCATACAATAAGCAAATGTAGGAATACATTTCTCCTGCAATTGCAGATCTTACACCATCTGTGCCAGTAAGGTTCTGTAGGACAAAATACACCTGGAGTTTCATGCCCATTTAACCATACTGATGACCTCTTTCCACAACTAGTTTAAATGTCTTCCCTCTGAGTCACAGAACACATGCTGACAGTGGAAACGGAGAGAGAATCCAGGAATCCATACATTACTCCCCAATTTAGAACAATATGAGGCGTTTCTGTCACGGAAATCCCACTGAATGTTGCGGAATTGCTGGTATCACTTTGGAACAGAACAGTGGACAATTTCTACACCAGTTTATCCCAAGATCTGGATTTAGGAAGAATCACAGAATCATACAATATCCTGAGTTGGAAGAGACCACCCAAAATCAGACCAGATGTCTGAAAGGACAGTCCAAACGCTTCTTGAACTCTGGCAGCTTGCTGCTGTGACCTCTTCCCTGTGCAGCCTGTTCCAGTGCCTGACCACCCTCTCAGTGAAGAACCTTTTCATAGGAAGTGCAAGTTTACGGTATTTCTTTCACTAAATCTCACTGAAGACATTCTGATGACACAATTAACCACACAGGGGTATCCATAAATAAAGTGGTATCCAAAGTGTAGTGCTACCTCTAAATGATACTTGATGAAAGCTTGAAGTGACTCACAGGTCAAACAAAGATCTTTCTCTTTCAAGCAAACAAACATTGAAAGTAAAAACATACCAAGATGCAAAACAAGAAGCTGTTTTCCACAGCAACTTTAAAAATAAGAAAGGCTAAGAAAGCATCCAGGATCTCAGCTTTCTGGTTAATGATTTTAGCTTCTAGAAGTCTAGAATAGGCAAATACTACCTTCCTTTGGCATAAAAAGCAACTGGCACACAATTTCCTTTCCCCAGATTTCTTTGGAGCTTTGTTTACTGAAGCAAAGTAATAAGCAGTTTCCTGATCTTTGCATGTTGTTTTGAAGAACTCCCTGAAGAGTGATGAAGAGATTCATTTTTGTTGAAATGAACTGTGTAAACTCCAAGATTCATCCGTGTATGGCAATACCACCCCAGATAACTAAAGCTTAGCTGTCTCATTTGAGCTTGTAAAGTCTCTCCTAAGAGCCTTAAAACTGAACTGAGGCTCTTGTACACCTCAGGCTGAGTCTGATGTGGATGGTCATCTCAAAGAATGTGGAATGCATTTTGATGAAGAAAGTGAGAGGGCTACTGTTAGCACAGTCTGCCTTAGAATCAGTACGTTATGACTGACCTTGCGTTTCTGTGCTAATTCACCAAGCACCTATTAAATCTTGTTTGGGGAAAAAAAGGGAGGGAAGAATGGGAGGAATAGTAAGATGCCCCTCGAGGCCATGCAAAAGATCTAGTGCGTTTTTAAACAGCAGAATGCTTTTGCTCTCTGGTCACCCCAGCATAAACTCCTGACCTCATTGCATGGGCCTTCTCTCACCCCTGAAGAGAAGAATGCCCTGAAGCCAGCCATTTCCATCTCCTTCCACTCAAATGGCACAAAGGGGATGAACAGACCTTTGCTCTGAGATTGCCAGTCAAATGTACTTCACATTAGCAAGCAAAATCTAAAATCTCCAGACAGAGCACAAGACAGTATGGCTTTCAGTGACTCAAAGAGCTGTACCACCAACACAGGGTCAAATCCCTGTCTTCTGCTATAGTAATAATGGACAAGAGATATACCTGAAGGCCCAACTCCAGTGAAACTTTCAGAAGAGTGATGTCTGGCAAGCTGTCCATGAGTGTTGCTATTTTAAATGCATCCTGGGCGAGTTTGAAGATGTGTGATGAAGAGTGAATATTTTTCTGTATGGATTCTAACACTGTTTCCAGCCTCCGAACATCACCTGCAAAATGTAAACAGAATCAGCAAAACAGAGCAAGTTCCCAGAACATCCAGAGATGCATTATAATTGAGCTTGCCATTGCTGCAGCAACAGTATGATGATTCAGTTGTATGTATTTTGTTTTTATAAACAGTCCATAATTAAATCACATATGAACAAAAGATACAAGAGAGCACAAACTCTCTTAGTGCCTGATGGTGTTAGTGCAGTACATACCAAAAAGTCATCCCAATTTGTGAATTTTAGAAGTGACTTGTCCACTCCTGGGTCTCACAGTCTACATAATGTGTCAGAAGAACAAGAAGCTGTCTCCTCGGCCTTAAATCAAGCCCATCTGGCTACCATCTAGCTAGTTTAACTACTTTGCTAGAAGATTAAGTGACAAGTTTAAGTCAGTTCAGCTTGTTGTTCCCATTTTGAGCTCCTGACAGAGTGTAATTTGGACTCCTAAACACAACTTTTAAAATCTGTTTACTTCATGGAATATTAAAAGCATACATTTAGCTGAGTACGTAACTGACAGTAGTGTACCTTTGGCTGCTGTTAGCATGGTTGATGCCAGCTCACACTGCTGGGATTCAATGTGACTTAGGGTGAACCAGCGGGGATACCGGTTTGGAACAACTGATGCAATGTGGTGTGGGCGGGACATGTCTCCTGAAGGAGCCGTAGATTCCAATACTAGCAACCTGAAATAAGGAAGAAATTCTCTTTCATTAAATCATTATTACATTAGGTTGCTCATCAGCAAAACTGAAGCGACAACAACACTTGACCTTATTTCTGAAATGTACCTTTCTGGGTATAAAAAGATACTGAAAAGTCACTTTTCTTGGGGAAATCTGAAAAGACCATTTGCCAAATTTGCTTTTGTCAGCAGGCATCTGCAGGAATTCACAGGACAATTAAGCCATCCATTAGCCTAGACAACTGAGATTTTCTGCACCATCCACAGAGCTGAAACATTTCTCCTTGCATTTTTTTTCAGTCTTTGAAACACAGACGTCAAGAAGGAAAATGGTTCACCATCATACTGGAGAACATATATATTTTCCTATGTTACTGCATGCACAACCGCAACTTCCTTCACTTGCAAATGATTAGCAAAGTAAGAAAGATGTATATTCAAGAAGGGCATTTCAGTGTTCAGCTATGATCTCCTTTTTAAAGTCCTTAAACTTCAGCCTACCAATCTTGAATAATGTTCCATAATCTAATCTTAGGGTCCTGTACAGCAGTGATGGAGAAAAATTACCTTTAAAGTTACTTTTCAGGCTCCACTTTCTAATACTGAAGAAAGAATTCGAGTATGTGTCAATCTACAGTCTTATCCACCAAGGAGTACTTGCACTTAGAAAACTCAATTATTGTTGTTGACTACTATGATAGAGGTGGTGGCTAGTAACAGAGACTCAACTGATGGCCCTTTCACCCAAAATCAATATAGTACATGCAACATAAATGCCAACAGAAAAAATAGACGTGTTTAAATGAAAATAGGCATTTATATTCAAGACAGTTAAGCACAGTTTCAGGACACAAAAGGTTATTGAGACATCTAATGATAGTAATAGACAATATACATAAATAAAACCTTTCTAAGCATTAGTTTCTTGATTAGGATTAAGATCTGTATTTTCTGGCACTTAAAACACTACAGCAAGTTACAGTCCAAAAAAGCGAAGACTTATCTGTTAGTGTGCTCCTATTCTAGAGGCTTCCTCATGATTCACACCTGTAACATGCCAACTGTTCCTTGCCTAAGATTGTTCTATTTCTTGTTATCTAATAAAGCAAGCAGGAACGTCTTTGTGTGTCTGAACATATTTGAGCCTCAGTGCAGCATCCTCTACAGGTAATTTCTTGGAATTCCGAACTACTTCATAACAACTATCAAATAACTCAATTTTGGAACATCCATCTCTACTGTGAATAATTTTACAGAAGAAGGAAATGCCCTTACGGAGTAAGACACAGAATAGCAAGATTTATGAAATCCTACTTAAGGATATACAACAGTTCATATGGACATAGCCAGGCTAGGTCTAAATTAACTACCTCAAATGCTAGTACAAATGAACCACAGTATCTGACTTCTCTGCAAAGTTTTCTGAAGGCCATTTTGATTCTTTCAGCAGGGTCAACTCTAACACGACCAGCAGCGGGGGCTAGTTTACTACCACAAGAGCTGTAGGCTAAGGTATTTCTGCAGAACAGATACATTTTTAAGCTATTCTCTTTCATTTATGCATATCCTATACAATTACTTATCAAATATCACATCTAATGTTCTCTTGGGACACACACACACCATACTCCAAACTTCCACTTGAGCACACTATTCAGTCCCATGAACTGGTGGATGTACTGGTTTAGGACTTCAAAAATTTATTTGCTCTGTGTCACTAATCCATGCTTCTATTTCTACCTTCTTCCACATGCAAGAGATTTTCTACCAGGAAGTCATCTGGGAAGACAAAGGGAATTTGATAAAAACTGAATAATATTAAAATGCAATGCATTGTGATTTTCTGTGATGGAAATATTTCTTATGAAATAAACATATTACAATTTTCTGCACTTAAATACCGAAGCTCTTTCTGAAACTGGAGTGTTTATCCAGTACTCTGAAACACTCTTCTTTCGCAGTACCAACAGGGACCTTAAGATAGAAGTATTAAGGTGTCTGCCGCAGTTCCACCATTTTTCTCTAGGTTCCTGAGGCATATGAGAGCATCTTTAAGAACTCACTAAGAAAAGTCATTTTGAATATATGTCATGGTATTTAGCAGGCACATACAAGTACAGCACACCACATAAATAACCATCAGTGAGTTACACTAAGATTTTCAGACACATGTATGTGCATGCAGATATGAAAAAATACAGATTAACCAACTGCCCCTTTGATTTTTATCAAGTCAAATCTCTTTCCTACTACCACTGAGGCATCTTTTTACATAGCTTTGTGTGTGTAAAAATAAAATATGTGTAAATTCTTGAGTTGATTTTTTCCATGCACAGAGAGGGGAGAAAAAAGATGTATTATTAAATGGTTTCAATAAACAGGAAAAATTCCAACTACAAAATGTAAAAGGGATTATTAGGTTATGAGTAACAGTAAATAGACAAAGAACATGAAAGGAAGAGGCTGTTTGGGGAAATCTTTTGTCACTCTGAATTTCATTGCCAGTTTCTATGTTCCTTTGCTGTGAAAAAGAAATGCTGTTGTGAATTGGTGGCTTTCATGCGATTTTGGCAAGATTAGGGAACATCAGAACAAACACAAGCCACAGCAGATTTAGCATGCTTCACTTTTTTATTTTTTTTCCTCCCCTTTCAAATATCAATTATTCTGCTGGGTCTTAGCAAGGCTACCTTGTGATTAAACATCACCATTAAAGCCTAGATCCCAAAGCCTGAGTGAATTTAAGGCTTAACAAGGGGATCAGTCAAAGTAAGCCAAATGTTCAGATTCCAAGTGAGCAGTCAACTAGGTCACTGCAGATCCATGTTTTTCAAGGCTCTGCTCTATCTGTTATCATGCTGCAAGAAGAGAACTGCAGACAGAAGTGACCATCAAGGATAGCACACCCAGTCCTTGCAAATCTGAGGTGCACGGTAGGCAGTACAGTCTCAGCTTCTATTAGTTCATACTGTCTGTTCCACACACTAAAAGAGGATTAAAAAAAATGAAGCACAAACAGATGACACTGAATACTGACAGGCAAAAAACTCCAGAGATACTGTCATGGGTCAATGATTCATGTAGACTCGAGTGTAGACTGACACTAAATACTTTGATGTGTGGAAAGCAATTAGCTATGGTTTTGGAAAGTTAACTTATTTGAAAAAATGTTGAAATAAATATGCTCTTCTTTGAAAAGCATAAGCAGCTGTATAAATTCCTATGTAGCACCTTTACCCACTTCCAGGTGAGATTTTTATCTGTGACATTGCCATTTCCTCTTTGCCATGGAGGAACAGATGCTCAAGTTTCTCCCTTTTGATCCATTCCACCATACAACTGTAAGACAAACATTCAGCCTACGGGTTTGCTCTCTTCTCCCCCTCAGGGCAACGTAAGTCATTTTTTCCTTTGCTTTTATCGGGAGTTCTTTGTAACATGAACTACCACTTTAGTGTGAATGGGAAGAGTAACCAAACTTCTTAAAGGTTTTTGAGAAGTACTGAAGAATGCAGACAGACATGGAATAGAAAGTGTCTGTATCTGCCATTGGCACTGTTCAAGATGGGAGCCTACATTTCTGAAGACTGCCAAATAATAAAATGCAGAAAGATTGACTGTTGTCTAGGGCTGAATTCTCATTAGCTGTATAAGGTGATACCAGAAAGGATATGGAGAACAGGCCCCATTATGCTGATGTCTCCTGTGATTTCACCAGATCAAAACAAACAGGCAGATCTTTCCGATATGGAGTAACAACTTCAGCTGAGCTGATACCTTCATGCCAAAAAAGGCTGGAGCTCTCAAAGACTAAGTGGAGATTTCATCATATTTCAGCATCTTGCTTATTTTCCCAGCTGAGAAAGGAAGCTTCCAGAGAAGTTTTTAATTATGATTTATTTCTGAGGAAAGCCCAAGTCCTTGTTCAAGAGGAATGGCATGTTGCTGTCATGTTCACTGAAGCATCCAGTGTGCTGTGCAAAGCACTTCTATTCCAACCTCTCAATGTAGCTTAGATTAAAGAAAACCCCACACCAACAAATATATGAGAAACATTTTAAGATAACGACTGGAAACAAATATAAAGACAAAAGTCTATTAAAAAAAAAAAAAAAAAGACCAACTTTTCCCTTTTTAATACACATTTTATGCTAGCTTGCTGATCTGATATAACCAGGATTATTGATGCATTTAACTTGCAATGATAGAAAAGGGGTATACCTAGCTGGCCCAGACAGCTCTGAACATAATGTTTGAATGTTCTCAACAGTTTGTAAATAATTAATTTTTGTCTTCTTAATCTAGCTCCTAAATTTCTCACATCTAGTCCTTTGAACACACAATTGTTTTTTCCCCGTTTAGCATTCTGCAAAAACACTACAAAAAATATGTATCTTCAAGCCACTAGGAGGACATAACCTGTCTGATGAAGCTGTATACTACTTATGTTGATAGCATGTCTTTCAATCACTGTGCAATCATTCTTGATAATAATGACCATGAAAACCCAACACCTATGTCTCTAGTTGGGTACCTGATTGCTCCTATTCTTTGTCAACCATCATTAACTACAAGTTCTTGATAGCAACCAAGCAATCCAGATGAGGCCAGTTTCTTCCCTGCACTGTAGGAGGACAACACAGATTTTTCACTGATCATTTAGGCCATTGAAACTTCCTTCACAAGACTCTTCTTAGCCACCATTAGCAATCTGGCCTGCCCTGAGTTTAAGCCAACACACACTGAGCACTCCCCAAGAAACATCTTTCTCCCAGTTACTGAAGACAAATGAGATGCAACTCACACATTTTGTTGTCATATGACATACTCCATTTAAATCCCAATGTTCACCCAGAAGCGTGCAAGACTGCTTAGTCGTGGAGCACAAGAAAAAACAGGCTCAGACCACACCATATGGTTTCAAATCTACCATTGAGAACTAATTTATAAAGACAACTGGTGGAACAAATAGTCCTATAGAACAGGCTAAGCAGCAGACTTAGACACTGAGACTGCTGGTAAGATGTCTCTTTCCTTATTCCTTCACCACTACCATCACATGCACATAAACACATGGGTGAGAACACACATGCTAGAGCTGCCATTGCTGAACACAAAACCACACGTCCCCAGAGGGGTATTCTAGAACAAAAGATTGTAACAGAGAATGCTGTTTTACGGTTGCAGGTAAACACTAATTGTACATTTATAGATGATTATACTGTAGTTATTACAAACATCACTCACTTTTACAGATAACAAAACCAAAGTAATTTCTCCTTGAAGGGAATAACACTTGGGTCTTTATCAAGCTTTTCCCCCCTTTTCTCAACTTGTGGTGTTTCTAGATGACTTGTGAATACATACCGCATGGCTCTCAGTGCAGTTTTGTATGCCAATTCAGCATCATGAGGTAGGAGAGAGGTGAAAAGATACTTGGCAAATGTGTGCATTGGAACGCTCTCTCGGTGGATGACTTCACCTAAACCACTATATGGTCCAGCTGTGGGAAAGAGAAAGAGAACATCCATCTTTACGGATTGTTAAAACACAACTTCTGCACCTTCAAAACTACTAGTTGTATCTTGAGTTAGAATTGGAATTCAGAGGCAGAGTTTGCTGTACAAAAGTTAACAAGGCATCAATATTTCTTGTGAATCATTCTCTCTATGTATCATATATAAACAATATATTACAAATATATTACATACCATATACGCTTTGAGAAAATGAGACAGACTGCAAATTGCATAGTATTTAGCATGCTACCAGTGCACATACAAATGACAGAATGGTCCCAGCACACTATGGAGTTCATTCAACAAGTTTATGGTATGGAAAAGTCAAAGGTGTTAAAACCAGTTTTGCCTGCAGATAGTTTTGTTATGCATACAAATCCCTATGCACCCACTATTGGTGCATGATTTCTTTCTCAAAATTCACTGGGGGAAAAAAAAAAAAAAAAAAAAAAAAGTGTGGTTACAGAGGAAAAGTGTGTATCTTTGATTGAAGTTTCATGACCAACCACTATAGCAGCACGTGATCCCTGTTAATGTCTCACGTGGCATTAAGTATTTATATAACCCTTTGATACGGACTTTGTCTCCAGAGAAGACTAGGTCAGACCTTGTACCAAAACTCGTTTTGCTATTATGTTACACCCCATGATCTTAAAAATTTTATTTGCTTTGGGAAACTATCCCAATTGCTAGGACAATGGATTTCGTACACACTCAGTGCAGTCATCACAGTATTTCAAATTTGCAACAGTAGTGTCAGGATTGACAGCAGAAATGACAATTTAGAATAAAATTGAAATTCAACTATTTCCTTGCTGAGTTCTGAATGTTCACAGTGACTAAGAATCCCATTTTTACATTTTTCCTGCAACCTTGAGGCTGTTATTCCTGTTAACAGGAACACTGTGTTAAGCAGCTTTTGACTTCAGCAGCTAGGATAAAATGCTGCAAGATATAGAATAAGAATCATACATTAAGTATTATTGGGGAATTACAGCACAGATACCAGCCAGCAGTCCTAGAAGTTACTGTGGGAGAAGTGGATTTTACTTCCTCGTCTAGTAGAGATTTCAGCCCACCACACCTGGATGGACAATGACTGGGTGAGCACACTTCACTGCAGAGTCACTCACGTCCTTTAAACAGCTTCCAACAGCAATTAAAACTAACATGGTTTGGTTTTAACCCAAACCATGGGTTAAACCGACTGGCCAAACCGACTGGCCCTACATTGAAGCAGATGAGGATGTGCACAATTTACGCAGCTGCTTCTGCTGCAGAGGAGGATGATCTCCATGAGACGGAGGTGGTAACAACTAAGAGCAGCACAGCTGTTTCAGCAATGTTTTTCTGACTGGTGCCTTAGCACAACACAAAAAGATAAAAATCACTAGGCGTGGAAAAAAAATCTGAGCTCCATAGGTGGGCATTCGTGAAGACTGGGACTGATTACAATGGAAATGTCACGATTTAGTAGGTGACACAGTGTGCCTAATATAATCATTTTAAGCGAAGCTGAAAGCCATTGAAAACTAGCTAGTACTGCTTCAACAAAAGAAACCATTTCACGTACATTTGCCAACTGGTGGTCAGTCAGAAACTCAGTTAGGACATGAGGAGTACATGACAAAGCATTTATTTGAAAACATATTCTGCCATTGACTTTGCAAACAAAAACTTAACATTAACTTAATACGCAAAAAAAACAGTTCTTGCAACACAGTCTTAACATTCTGCTTTCCCACACACCAAATGTTAGCTACATACAGGAGGCATTAATCTGCATTAACAACATAGAAATCAGCTTAATATTGGATTAAGCTTTCTTTATTATGTCTACAGGACTTTAACTATAAAAACACAATTGATATGATTACGATCCTCATTCACAGCACAGTTATTTCCTCCATGTGAGGTGACAGTTTCTGCCTAACCTGGAGTAAGCTGAAGCTATTGCAGGAAAGCTAAATTTCTCAGCAAACAGTAATGCAAGACCTTCTTTGCACACTGCTCACCATAATTTCATTGGTCATTATTTTAGCAGTTTTTTTGCTTTTCACTTACTACTCTAAGGCAATAAAGTATCAGCGATCAAAGTAGTAAACCAGAATTATCAGAGGACATTTGAGAGAAAAGCTGCCTTTTCCTCAAGAAGCATCCTTAACAGTATGGAGATGCAGCAAATTGATTTTATAATCCATAGGATCCCTGTCTTGTGGTTGTTAATAGCTGGATCCAGTGAGCAGCTGTTCTTGTCCAAAGGCCATAAAGCAGCAGTATAGCCATACCATAATGGAAACGCTCTCTATGGTGCAGCTTCTCTGCAGTTTCAAATGGCATCATCAGCAGGTACCAATGTCCTTAAGGATCTGGACATACTGTGTCTTTTCCATTACAGGGGAAGTTTTAAAAGACAAATGTCTCACAGAAAGAAAGCAAAACCTGACTGCTGTGTAACAGTCTTCACAACACACCTAGGGCAATATTGCCTCCATCCCTTGAGCAGGCACTCAAAAGTTGGACCTTACCTTCAGCTAATTAGTTCCTTTGAAGTTTTTTCTTCCATTTAAAAAAAAGAAAAAAAGGCAAGAAAGACAACCTCAGAACCCATGAGACTCCTTCCTAAACATGAGGCTAAGTGATATGTTAAAACTTTTTAAAAGCTAAGGTAAAGGCATGCATTTTTTTCCCTGAAGATTTTATTGCAATCCACCACAATTTCCAAATAGAAAATTGCCTTAGTCGCAGTTTAGTCACATGATCAGGCCTTAAGCCTCAATGTTTGAACACATATTCTAATTTTCATGTATGATTGAAATTCCAGAGGGAATTCATTTCCTAGTTGCTACAAATAAAATGCTATACTTCTGTTCCAACAATTTTACGTGAATTTTCTAAGCTCTTCACTTGGGAAAAGAGGTAAAAATCATCATGCATTTACAAAGCTGATAGTCCATTTTCAGGATACAAGCGACCTTTAGAATTCTGCTACCTGAGAACTGCTGATAACTGATGTCTACAAGACTAAATTGTGAGCCTGGGCTGTATAATTAGGATATGGAGATTATGATAAGTAACAGATCTAATGAACAAAATGCACAAAATGCAATAAAAATTAAAATTAAAGGCTCATAAGTCAGCAGATATCTCTACAGTCATGGTATTATTTCACGTATGCTTGTTTTTCATATGAGATTGAAAACAAAATTTTGCTGGAGTTCTACATCAAAAAACATCTTAAGTATGTAAGGTCAGTTTCCACAGGAATACTAGTTCTGTGGGCTTCTATACGTGAAGACAGTTTAAAGAAGCAGTTAGCATCTATATTGAGCTACCTTCTAATAGGAAGACTGCTTGTTTTCGAAAAATCTTCACCAGAGTATCATCCAATTCAATTTCCTGTAGCTTAGAAATGAGCTGCTCCTCATTTCGACAAACCTTCTCTTGTGCATACAAGCCATCTGGCATTATTCGTTGCTGTCCCAGCCCTATCAATGCTACTTCCACGGCCAGCGTTAAATAAGATTCCCCTTCTTCTAAGAACTTGTGTGCAGGCAGGTGCTGGTACTCCAGAGATTTGCACTGCCCCATGTTCTCTGTAAAGGGTGAAACAAAGAACAGCACATCAGTAAGCCATTCTAATCCATAATCTGCTTATATTGCTACATTTACAAATGCTACCTCTGTCAGTATTCATTTGTTTAAATGATTTAAATTACTTAGCTTGATTTCAAGATCCAAAGATCCAATGTAAACTACCTGATCCAATTTCACAAGGGAGAAATACACAGTACAATTAGGTTTCAAAAAATAACCACTCAAATGAAAATAAAAGTGTTTGTCTTTAACTGTTTGACTTGGAGAAAGGCAGTTTTTCTCCAGCTTTGTGTTAACATGGCCAAAATTGGGAGATGCATTTCAATTTTTTGGTTTCTTTTTTCTGCATCCATTTCTGTATCTCATTAAAGCCTCAATGCTGTGTAAGTGGAAAGGGAAGGCATTTATACCTCTGCATAGATTTCAGATGAAGTTATTAGGATTGTGCAAGGGCAGTAGACCTGATAACTTCACAACTTTTTAAGCACTCACTGTTTGCTGGATCTCTTTTCAGGATTTTGTATTATATATTACAGTTGTATTTACGATAAAGTGTTTCTAAATCTTCATGACACTACAATTCTTACTTCTAGTAAAGATTACCTGTAAACTTCATACAAACCAAGCCATAAATTGCTTTAAAGAGTACTACCAATTCATTTGGCACTTCACGGATATACCATAGACAAAATGCTATTCTAGCTTCTAGCAGTTAACAGTCCCATTAGGCAACAAAATATTACAATGGAGAGATGTGCAAACGGGATGGGCAACTGCAGACTATGAGAAGGCAGAACACATACGCATGTGTAGGGGGAAGTTACTTTTCAACACATAATACTTTTATTTTGTGGGTTGTTGTGGGTTTTTTGTTTTGTTGCAAAGTTCTGTTTTGTGGTGGCGTTTTGGTTTGGTTTGGTAATTGCAAATAATCTGTTTTCTGATTTATTTTAATTAAAAATTCTTCCAGAATATATGGTTATGGGTTTAGAAGTTTACTGAAGAAAATCTAATTGAATAAAATGAGTTTAGAGGTAAAGATCCAAGAAGACTGGAAATAGGGAACGTGCATATAAAAGAGCTGTAGAGGGATGGGGTCCACACAGAAACTACTGCAGAGATGGAAATAGACTGAGAATGAAGAATGCATCACCTAAGCTCCTGGGAAGCAAATATTGAAAATTAAAAGGGGCATACACAACCTGATTAAACATACATGAATTCTGAAACACTGCTTTCCAATTAGTATTCTTTGTAGACTGTGTATGTTACCTTTTTTAAGTGTTTTGTCATTCATTTGAAGTATTATATGCATGTGTAACTAAGAAGTCCAGTAATACCCTGGGCTGTATTAGGAAAAGGGTTGCCAGCAGGTCAAGGAAGTTGATCCTTCCCCTCTATTCAGCACTCGTGAGAGGCATATAGAGTGCTGTGCCCAGATCAGGGCTCCCCCATACAGAGACATACTGGAGCAAATATAGTGAGGGGTCACAAAGATGATTAAGGGAGTGGAGCATCTCTCATACAATCAAGGGACTGAAAGAGCTGGGGCTGTTTGGCCTGGAAAAGAGAAAGCTCAGGAGGATCTTACCAATGTGTATAAATATTAGGAGAATGTAAAGAAGAAGTTGCCCAGGGACACTGTAAAGTCTTCATTCTTGGAGTTACTCAAAACCCAACTGGACACAGTCCCGAGCAACCTGCTGTAGTTGACACTGCTCTAAGCAGATCAATGGAGCTGCCTTCCAACCTTAACTATTCTATGATTTTGTGATCTTCTGTAATGTCTCAGAAAAAAGGACAGAGGAAGGTATGTGGAAAGGGTTGCTGCTATAACAGTGTATTTGTTTTTATGTCAGGCATGAAATAGAGATTTTTTTCAACAATGAGATCTTATAAGAACACCAGCTCCAAAGTTAATTCGGAATTGAAAGATAGAAAAATACTTCTGGTTAATTAAGATGTATAAAAGATAGCTCCCTTTGCACAGCCTTACCCATGAAGTCTGAGAATCCGTGGAAGCTTTCATCATCCACCCTGCAGGCTTCCATCAGGCTACTGAAGAGGGTGCCGATTGGATCCAAAGGGTGTCCCACCCAACCTTCAAGATTTGTTATTGAGGTTACTCCTTTGTGGAGAAGTTCTATTAGAAAAGATGGAGGGAGGAGGGAGAGAAAGAGTGCATGTTAGCCACTTACAACAATTATAGAACTAAAAGTGATTAAAATGCTCTCAGTACAGAGTTCAAAGTATTAACAATAACCCCTGCTTAGAAGGAGAAAACAGCATCTTTCAGGACATATCCATTGCCCTTTTTGCATATGTGAAGAGGAAAAAAAAGAACAACAACAAAGGACAAATACCATTCAAGCTGTAGGAAGCATATTATGGGTCAACTATTTCAACTGCAGTGTTTTTTGAAATCTTACTGAATATCAGCAAAGTCTTCTGAAAACACCTGCTGAAAAATTGTATCAAAGACCTGGTGACATTTTTTTTTTTTTTTTCAAACTATCCACAACTTTTTCCTGGCTCAAAAGATGTACCACCATTTTTTTACATCTTAATGTAAATGATAGTGCCAAAATAAATGGCAATACTCTAAAATATGCTCTATTTCAATAAATAAAATATGAGCTTATCATGCATCCTAATGTTTATCAAAGTAATAAGCTCAGGATGACAGCTCCTTTAAAAAGGAATAAGAAGGTTAAACGAGGTATATAAGAAAAAAATGTCCTTTAATTGAATCAAGTGAATTTTGGCATCCTAAAATTTCAGTCAGCGAACATACTTTACTGGATACTTTGCTTCGTAACTGTAACCCATAAAATCAGTTGAAACATGACAAAATCCTTTAGCACAATGACCTGAAGAATGTATGGCTGTGGTAACAGAAGTATAGATTCTCCCCATCTCCTTCTTACTAAGGGTCTTCTGGCACCAGCTCCCACAGAATGACAGAATCACTTTGGTTGGAAGAGACCTCCAAGATCACTGAGTCCAACCTCTGATCTAACACTAACAAGTCCTCCACTACACCTCCCCTTTCACTCCAACCAGCTTTTTTCTCTTAGACACATATACACTACTGAGGTATGGGAGATCAGACTCATTAGGACCATTTAAAAATTGTATACAAGCTCTTACGGATGCTCTGCTTCTCTACCCACTCCACACTACCTTGTAGCTGCCTTTGGTCATTCTCATTCATGGAGTGCCACTTTCCTTAGAAGCCAGATGTATTATTGCAAAGCTTTAAAATGCTAAAAAGCCTACTTCCTACCTATTTAAATGTGTGAGGATACAAAATGAAATGCAGCCACACAGCTGAACTGATTGCTCAGGAGAATGAGGTTGGTTTTGTTTTTATTGTTGTTGTTTAATAATCAAATGATATGCAATACAAAAACAAACATGTAAATCATTGCCTTGCTAACAAATAGCATGTGCAATACATGACATGCAGAAGCAAGTAATATTACCAAAAAAAGATTAATCACAGTGACTTCTTACTGACTCACTTATATTCTATTTCATCCATTGTGTCTACTTATGTGGTTCACTTGTGTCACACCAAACAAAGGCCTCAGTCCTGCAGCCATACAGGCATTTAACTTTAAACCACACAAGTGGTTCCATGTACGTCACATGAATAAAAGCTAAGGAGAAGCATGTGTTTGCTGACTGAAACCTAAAGCTGGGCTGGAGTTGAAGAATTCATCTGCTCATAAGGTTGACCAGAACATTTTGCAGTATTAAGAAATGTGCAAATTTTGAACATACAAAGAATATAAAAGCAGCGAGTGACAATACAGAAGTGAAAAACTTATTTTTTTCAGGATAGGATGGACCACTTTTCATACAATCCAACTGTTATTTATAATAGCATAATACAAGCTGACAGCTACAGACACTGCTCACATGCAACAGTAACTGAACAGGAGTATTGAATGTCTAGATACGCCATGAGCAACTGGGAATGAAAAAGGGCTGTACTATGACCAGCACACTTGCAGCAGACTCTTCACATGTCAGTGGTATGTAAATGTATACACCACCCCTCCTTGCTTCTTTCCCTGACCTGAGAGGCTAGAAAAGTTGCAAACCTTTTTTGGAGATGCATTTTAAGGAAAGATGCGTTACATGATAGAAATCACTTAGAAAAATTCCTGTAGTAACATGAAATGCTTTTACGTTTTGTTCAAATCTAGGATCCAAAGTAGCATACAAAACTTCAAGCTTGGGTACTCTGAAACAGAAAGGGAGGCACACAGGAAGTGCCAGCTAATTTATTTAATCAGGTGTCTACATTGTCATCACTTAAACTACTAAGTGCTCATTTATGGAAGAACACCTGCACATACACTTGAAATATTTACATACGACTTCACAGTAGTATTTTTTCTTACAATGCATGAAGATGCAAGTAGTTAATGAAGTAGCAATGAAGAACTAAAAGCTTGAATTAAGGTGTTCTTGTAGTAGCCAAGAACAGTACAGCGTAGGATTCCTTTGGGTAGCAGGCATCAGGTGGCATAGAAACTATATCTAAACAATGTTCATTCAAAAAAAAAAAGGGGGGGGGAGTGGATATTGCTCTTCAGAAGAAAAATAGCAGAGCATCTTATGAAAAACAGTGTTTCAAAACCTCATTTCCATTTAAGTCAATCCAACTCCATTTGGAAACAATAAAATTTTGGGCATTGTACCACACTTTTGGAAGAAACTGACAAATCTGATGAATTTCTGTAGTGCAGACTTCGCCTCAGTGTTACCTTCAACATAAACTTAGGCTTCTGCCTCAGAAATATACAGATCTGCTAAATTATATGTCAGAGGATGAAATAATTTAAAATACCTGACATGCTAAATGCAAAGCTCTGTTTAAAAGCCTATAAATTATACAAATTAATATTTACATTGCATAACCCAAAACCCTGATTTGGTTAAAGGCCCAGTTGTGTCAGACATACTGCAGAAGGCAGAATCAAGACCCTGCCCTCCTGAGCTCACAAAGAAAGCTTCCAATACCAAGAACATTACATTACCACTACAACTATTTCTAATGGAGAGTTAAAGGCACCTCTTCAGTTTTACAGCTTCAAAAAGAGTTTTCTCATGCAAAGCTCCATTCCGGTGTTATTGTCACCTTGTCATATCCTTTGCCCTTCTCTCTTCCCCACATTTACCTTTCTTCTGAGCCCGGAACATTTCCAGCTGTTTCTGCTGCTGCCTTCTTAGTGTGTTAACAATAGCTATCGCTAGCCTCAGTGCTTCTCTTGGGTATCCATGAGATCGCAATGCATCCACCCTCGCGCAGGCTGTAGGAACATGTTCTAAAATGGAGAAAATAATTCGGGAATAGCAACACTTCCATGTCTGCAGTGGCCTGTTTTGCTAGGTTAACTCCAAAGGGCTTTTTTGTTTGCTTTTTTTTGTTTTGTTTTTAAAACTATGCAAAAGAAACGTAAAGGAGTACTTCTGAAACCAGTGTTTCAAGGGAGCCTCTGTTCTTTTTGCCAGGCTTTTCATTCATCTCCCCACCATCCCCCCCAAAATAATGCCATAGAAACTGAACAAAGCAGCAAGTCATGGAAACGTCTTTCCGGTTTAGCCACTTACCATGCCAGAGGGGCCACCCGTGAGAGTCAAAGAGCGAGTTTTCAGTGTCGTCATGGTAACAGTAGTTGGTGTATAGGTCACTGCTGATAATGTGCTGTAAGTGGCTGTCCTGCCAGTGAAGATCGCACGCCTCAATGGCTCGAGTGAACACCGTCCGATGGGGCCTGTTCGATGAATCTGTCATTTTCACAAGTTCAGAAAGCTGCATCAGCTTTTACGCATTCATATGTGAATAAGTCATTCACAGTACTCTTGTCTTCTGCCTATTCACGACCCCCAACCGATGGCAGCCTGTCTTGCCCCCCTCTGCAAGGAGCGGGCTGCAGATGACATTTCACATCCCAGTACCCAACAGGCCCGACCCAGCGTGCATCTTTCCTGCTCCATTCAGAAATGGAGATCTACAGAACAGCAAGGGGAATCCTAAACAGGGCTCTGCGAAGGGAATGGCTAAAGATGAAGGATGTTTGACAGCTCTCCTGAAAACAAACTAGAAAGTATATGGCACTCAAACCTGCCCAACTCTCTCCTTCTCAGACCCAGAGCTGCTAGGATAAGGGATGAATGAACAGCACATGAAGGACTTTCAATTGTTCCCTTTGAAAAGTGACATTAACTTCTTGTCAGAAACATATAAAAATACTGGAGATAAAAAAAAAAAAAGATACAGAGGCCATGGGATTGACATAGCCCTTACTGGGCATCTTCCCATGACAAAAGCGCTCTGTCGACACAGCACTGTCTATGTATGTGGAGATGCCATGTCCAAGTTGTCACTAGCCTGCCCAGGTTGGGCTGAACATCAAGAGATCCACAGAGCAAAACCCACCTGTGTAGGAGTTATATGGTGAATTAACTTCTGGTCCCAGAATGTGAGATTTATTAAAAAAAAACTAAGTCTAGCTATTTCCAGCAGAAGTAATCTTCCAAGAAAAAGAAACAAGGAAAAACCCAACTAAACACAAACCTGCCACGCCCCGTAAACATTTAATTTTAACTTTATCATAACTATATTAAATATCTATCAAAATACTGAGGGTTTTGAGGATTGTGGTGTTTCCCCCCACCAGGGAAATACCTTGCATTTTCCCCACTGATTAGCAAAGTAGAAATCTTGCTTCAAGAGCCCTGGACAAGGCTTCTATCAGATTTAATAATCAAGTTTTCAATTAGAAAGCATGACATTGATTCAGAAGAGCCACCTCCTCCAAGAAGGCAGAATGCTGCATCTACACCCCCACCCCACACCTGGCAATGCAGACTGCACAACACAGAGCACATCCCACAAATAGCTGCTTTACTTTCTCACGCACTCAGTTTAATGCAGTTGCAACAGGTCTCTCTTTGACTAGGTATCAAAGGCTTTGTAACTGCAAACAAAATAAAAACCCCAACACCATAAGGGATAAAAGAAAGCAAAGAAACAACAAGCTTTTACATGATATACTTCAAGGACATCCAATTTTCATGCAACAAGTATTTAGAAGGACCAAGTGAAACGTTAGAAGACCTAACTAAACACAAATACTTGCTTTGAAAATATTGCAGCCCCAGCACGAAAAAAAAAAAAAAAAAAAAAAAAACTATTTATTCTTTCTGCAAGGATAGTATTAGTGAAAATAAATTTGGCTGGTCAATCCTCAACAAGAAAGTTACTTGTCCCAGGAAAGAGTGCTGAATTCTGCAAGGCTAGAGTACATAAGATAGAGGTTATATTATATGTTGCAGTCAGTGCATATGTTTAGGCTCACCTTGGTTAGCATTTGCACCCTGAGGCAAAGCATTGGTTAAATTGGGCAGCTCGTTTCCATGGTTTCCATCTTCCCAGGGACAAACATCCACACTGTTCCATTTTTTCAGCTGTTTTAGCCAACTGGCCTTCTGCTCCAACTTGCAGTGGGGATTTAAGACTATACACATCCACAGAGCACCTGATTTTAAAAAAATTGCTAAATTATGTTTTCTATTAAAAATGAAGCAGCCAATGACTAATTGCACACTTCTATACTGTAATACTTTTACTCTCCCCTCAAAGGCTACACTGCTGACTTCCCAGCTACACCTATCACCAGGCGGACTGAATTCCTGACTCAGAACCTGGCCCATCTGAACAGCTGAAAGACTGTACCAAGCCAACCTTCTCAATTAAAAGGTATTAAGTAGGTCTTTTGTATTAGAAAATCCAGAGTTCACAATGCATGGGTCATCAGACAGGAGTATCAGTCAAAAGCAAACAAGAACTCACATAAAGTTATAACAGGAAATTACCCAAGTTTTTCTTCTTATTTTTGTATCAGGAGTCAATGTTGTTTTCTACAAACATGAACATCTTCCAGCTTCACATTACAGCAACTAAGCAAGTGCATGAGTAAGACACGTATTTTGTAAACACATACTTCTGCACTGAAAACCCAGCAGAAGAACTGCTGATCATATAATTCATTTTCCAAACACATCTGGATCTCAAAGATCCAGTAAACACTGGTTTTGTGCAGTCTAATAAGGAGAAGATATTTTTACTGCAATTACTTCAGTAATTTGGTTACACTAGAAAAATTGTTTTACATTTTCTCTTTATGGAGCTCTAAGGAAAAGCTAATTTGTGCTGACATTTCACACATACCATCACTTTAAAATCTGCTCCCTGACACTATATAACAGGGCAGGCATAAATACATCAGGGTATCTAGCAACAATTTTCAAAGGGAAAGATTTTTCTCTAAATCAGCTGTCTCTTCATCAGCGAGAACTTCGGCAGAAGCATGAAGACATCTGAAAGTGCTATTTAGTGACAGTTCATTTGCTCATTAAGAACGTGCTTTATACACTGCAAGAGATTTAGGGAATATGCCTAAGCTATTCAACAGTCTTCATGACAGGCTGGAAAAAAAAAAAAAAAAGAAAAAAAAATGCAGCTGATTCTTCAAGGACAATAAAATTTTAACATTTGAGTATTCTTTTGCTAACTAAGAATGCAAAATGGACATCCAGAGCACAGGCCATCACATTACTGTCATTTCTGGAGTAGCTTGACATGTTGGTATGCCGCAACATGGGAGCCAGTGGAAACAGAGCCTGATCCTTAAGGATGCAAGTCCCCAGATATTCTGACCACCATTGGAATGGGGAAGTAATAGCAAAGAAATCCGAACACCTCAACAAAATAAGATATGGTACAGTGCAGAACATCAAAGAGAGATACTACACTAATGAAGATTATTGCTGCACACTGGAACGACAAGCTTTTTTGTTTGTTTTTTAAGCATCTGAAACTTGCCATGGGAACGCGTAAAGCCAATATTGTTTGTAAAAACTTATTTTAAAATCAAATCATATGACTTCAGGTTAGACACCCTCTTGAACAAGCTTCACTCGGCGAACAGTCAAACTACAAATGTTTCTTATTAAGCATCGATGCATTCAGCACTGCCCAAGACAGAAGGAATATATTTCTTGCAATCTTCAAAACAAAACAGAAAATGGGGCATACTGGAAAGCTGCGGAGAACAGTTAGCTTGGATTTATTTACTTATTTATTTTCATAATCAAGTATTACTTGAGGGCACTGAGGAAACCGTGCACCTCTCAGCATCTTAAAAAAAAGAAAGCCAATTTAGTACTTTGCAGCCAGATTCCTAGTGTTCTCAGACTGAAGCAAAAGAAAAGTGGAGTATCTTAACTGCATTTGGGAAGCATTTCAACCATTTGGCCAGGCACAACACATACTACTGATTACACAATGTCCCTATAAAATGAGTAGCCTTTTATTTCACTGCGTCTCAAACATCACTAGAGGCAAATGAATTCACTTGCCTTCCTCAGAAGCTCCACTACACACACAGTGCATCTAGCAGGTAGGAGAGGGAAGAGAGAACCAGAAGTACCAAAACCCTTCAAAAACTTATTTCATTACATGAGGGAAGTGATGTTAAGCATAACTACGTTATCAGCAGCTTGTCTCAGAAACCCAGGCTATTTTTATGCAAATGAAGCACAAGGAGAAGCGTATTTATAATAAACCCCACACAAACCCTTCACATTTCAATAGAGCCCAACTGCACACTGCTCCCAGTGAGTTGAGCGCGAGCTGTGCACACATCTGAGCTCGCCCAGGCCCTGGAGCAGCTTTCAGGGCTGCCCCATTGCCTGTAGGATGAGGGGTGCGAGACAGAGCTCCCCCCCAAGAAGAGCAGGAGGGAAGGGAACAGAAGAGCCTCAGGCTCAACTCCTGTGGCACTACAAAGGCCACCATCTGGGAGAATGAAGCACAATGCCAATGACCCCACACTCTTCAGCCTATTTGGGTTTCTGTTTTTTTTTGTTTTGTTTGGTTTGGTTGTGTTTTTTTTTTGGTTGTTTGGTATTTTTCTTTCTTTCTTCTATTTTTTTCTTCCCCTTAGCGTGTGTGTACTTGCCTGTATTCACAATTCTTCTTCCTCCTTCTCCCTGAGTGCCTCTCCCTTTCCCCTGACATCTGCTCCATTCTGGCTCCTTCCATTCACTGGTTCCTGTCCTGCTTCTAGCACTGAAAAGTCCGAGGAAAACATTCACTTGTGCCCAGATTTTACCACATGCCAATTGGAAGGAGCCTGGAGGATATTGTTCCCATTTAACTCTGATGCGGCTTAGTCCAGTCCCCCTGAGCTGGCCCTTAAATGTCACCACCAACCTGAAGGCTTACACTGGCCTCAAACAAGAGATTCTCTCATCTAGGCCTAATGGATCCTATGCTGGGAAACTGCTGATTCCCCAAAAATACATTCCTGGCATTCTCTCTCCTGTTCAACTAGATGTCACCAACGCCACCTGCAGTATGCACAAAAGTCTCATTAACTGAAAAAATAGTGTGAGAATGTGTTTGCGTTTACATATTCTGTCTTTCTAACACAGCTTTCTTTTTCACTGTCTCCCTTTCCTCAGACACCAGCTATCTTTTCACACATGAACTCCAGAGGATAAAGCACTACCCCTCAGAAATACAGACTACTAAACCAGAACTAAAGTTTGCGTTCAGATTCCTTGACTGTAACCCATGTCTTTCTAACATGAAATTCCTCACAGCACAGTGGCAAAATAACACAAACCAATACACAATATTTCTTTTCCCCTAGAAGGTAATTGGAGGATAACTCACGGTGCAACTGCAATTTAGTACTAATTTCACGAGGGAATGAATACTAAAACTGTCATATCGTGGGGAGGAATTGTCTATTTTGGTCCGACAATAATCCTCTTGACCTGGAAAAAGCCAGCTTTGCCAAACCAAGCTTTGGTTCAATCAGCCCTCTTTCTGGAAACGCGTAGCTGTCATTCATCTTTAGCATGCCTCATATCAAAAAAAAAAAAAAAAAAAAAGTTACATTATTGCTTTGCACAGTGTGTGCCTTCCTTTACATACAGGCAAACATTAGTACATTTGTATTTCTCAGTAAACATCCATACGTCTGAATTCATGGAGGAATAAGGGCCAGCATACCTTCATACTGATCCAAATTTAAACATGCAAACTGAAAAACACTAAGAAGTATCCAGTCGTTGTAAAAGCATGTGTTGTAATCATTACATATCTTGTGTATGCATGTATTCGTGAAGCTAAAGAAGTGCAAGGAATGTATATAGACTCTCCTTAGTGATTAAGCATTGCTCGTTTTTTCAGAGCTCCCATTATGTTTTACTCTTACCCCAGTAAATGGGAGGGTGGCGGTAGAAACTATTTTACTGGGGGCTAGGGCAGGGGACATGACTGAAGATCCAGCGCATGATTATGTGTGACTGATTGCAATCCTCCCAAGAAATCTGCTTTTCCTAGAAGTATTATGCTACCTTGCTGTGCAACTATGCTTGGGTCAGTATTTCCTCATTTACAACACCATGTATTACCATTGTCTGAAATTTGGACCTTCCCCTAAAATTTTACATTTAATATATTTAAGATCAACACATTCATTTCTAAAATCAAAATATGCAAGAAACAGACACACATCTACTTTGACATTTCTTTGTTCTTCCCACTGATGCATATATGTTTCTTTAAAAATAAAATCCCCTAAGATAGCAGGTTAATATCATTTTATTGTTTCAAAGAAAATGGAGCCAGGTAATCATCATCATTCCCTTTGTGCAACAAACAGCTCAGCTTCAGCACTTGTTGCACACTTACTACTGTGCCTCATTGGAGCCTAATCAATTCAGTTACAAAAGCATCATTTTCCAGCATTGGGAGTGTCAGAATAGAAACAATAATAGGAGATGGAACCTATGACCCCTTTAAAATAGAAGTGTCAGCAAAGGATTTTAAAGTGGTTTACATCTGGTTTTTGAACACATATGCACTTTCACTGGGACAGCCACTTGGAAACCTCAAAGAAGGTAGTGTTCGGTATTTATTGCTTCTCAATGAGAAGGACAAGTGGCTTCAGAATGACTGGCAAAGCCACCTTCCTCCTGCAAACACGGAGAGATCTCCACTAGAACAAAGCATAATCAGGAGTCCCACTGGAGAACGTTCCAATTAAACAGTTGCGTTTATGGAATAGTGAAGATAGGCAAAGCACTTCAATACTGTGCTCTCCTCGGTAAGAACCCCAAGGAAAAGTATTCACAGTATTCAGATTGGTCCGAGCTGCAATTTTATTCATAAAAACCATTCCTTAATGCACTCTGGTTTCTCACTGCAGCCTTCAGGAGAAAAAAAAAAAAAAGAAAAAAAAAAAAAAAAAAAAAAAGCTTGCTATGGGTGCTGTGTTTCTTGGAGAACAGAATGTTTCATTTTGCTCTAATTCATTCTATTACTGAATTAAACTTTGATGTATTGGTCTTGACAAGTGCTTCATGCTGATTGTATTGTGTATGATAGTATAATCACTCCCCATGCATTTCACACTAGCTGGCTGATTAATGCAATAGATTACCTGCAGCACTGATGGCAAGAGAGAATCATTGCCCTTCTGCACACTAACCTCCAAATACGTTGGAGAGAGAGAGTGTAGGTGTAACACTGGAACAAAAAAAGCAACAACAAAAAACACCATCTAGTTCCTTAAGGTCTCCTTTCCCTCTGACTGCATCTCTCTGCTCCAAGAGTGATATTCATACATGAGAGTGAATTCATACATGAATTTGGCTGAAATTTTATTCTAAGCTATAATCAACTACATGTTCTGATCTGTGTGTGTCAAGTAACAAAAACTCTTGCTCTGGTCTTCCTACATTTGAACTTCTAGCACAATGGAAACAGGAACTAGCCATGCACTTGAGTCCGTTTGCATGAGTCCAGTGTTCTAGGTTATGCTGTCTTTAGTTTGTTACACAAATTGCACTAACAGTATGCCATAACATAACATTTGACCAAAAGGTTTCATAAAAAAACGGCAACTTGCTTGGCACTGACACTACAGTCCCCCTGTGAGAGCATCTGTGTACCTGTCACATGTCCGTTAAACATCCCTCCATGCACTTCTAGTATTCTACTCTGATTAAGTTCTCTATTATTCACAAAACGATTAATTCATTTGCTCACAAGCAATCAATTTAAGGTAAAAACATTGTTAGTACTAGTACAAATAGTATAAAAATATTATTTTATGATCACCTTTTTGTGTTTGATTTTTTTTTTCAGTTAGATTCCAGTATTTACAACCAGGTGGTAAACACAAACAGTGCTCTAGCCCAAAGCAGACATTAGCTATTTTATCAAATATTTTGCCCAGCAATCCACTCTCAGCAGTCTACTTTCAGAGATTTTGTCAATTTTCAGGAGAAAAGTTGATGTGTCTACTAACTATAAATAAAGTATCCTACCTCTAGCTAAATTGGTGAACGAATTCCTCTCACTTCTTTTCTTAGGAAGGTACACACTTGTAAAGTGTAATAAGTATAAAACAAGATACCCATAAAAGAAAGGAAGGTAAATACCTCTCATTCGTCAAAAAAGTGGAGCCAAGTGCAAATACTCCATTGCATAGTGGGAAAAGTCAGAAAAGAATAAATATGATTACCGCTACAAATGCTCATAGAACCTAAACAGCCTTCTACAAATAAATGGAGGCTAAACAGCCCAACACCCCGGCCTTCCAGATGGGGTTACAGTGTTAATAGACAAGGGAAGAGCAACTGATGTCATCTACCTGGACTTGTGCAAAGCATTTGACATTGTCCCACATGACATCCTTGTCTCTAAGTGGCAGAGACACAGATTTGGTGGATGGACCACTCGTGTGGTAAGGAATTGGTTGGATGGTCATACTCAAGGAGTTGCGGTCAACAGCTCCGTGTCCAGGTGGAGATCAGTGACAAGCGGTGTTTCTCAGGGGTGAGTACTGGGACTGGCACTGCTTAACCTTTGTCAGCAACATGGACAGTGGGATTGAGTGCACCTTCACCAAGTTTGATGATGACACCAAGCTGCGTAGTGCGGTTGTGGTGCTAGAGGGAAGGGATGCCATCCAGAGGGACCTGGGCAGGCCTGAGAGGTGGGCCTGTGCAAACCTCATGAGGTTCAACAAGGCCAAGCACAAGGTCCTGCAGCTGGGCTGGAGCTATCCCAAGCACCAACACAGGAGGGTGGAGAAGGGATTGAGAACAGCCCTGAGGAGAAGGACCTGGGGGTGTTGGTTGACAAGAAGCTCAACATGAGCCGGCAATGTGCACTTGCTGCCCAGAAAGCCAACCGTGTCCTGGGCTCCATCAAAAGAAGAATGACCAGCAGGGCAAGGGAGGTGATTCTGCCCATCTGCTCTGCTCTCGTGAGACCCCACCGGGAGTCCTGAGTTCAAGTTCTGGGGACCCCAGCACAAGAAGGACATGAAAATATTAGAAGTCCAGAGGAAGGCCATCAGGATGAAGTACCTCTGCTATAGAGAAAGGCTGAAGGAGTTGGGGTTGTTCAGCCTGGAGAAGAGAAGGCTCCAGGGAGACCTTACAGACCTTAAATCTGATAAATGCAGTTTTACCACATGAAAAAATACCCTCCTTGAAAATAGCTCCCATCTATTGTCAAGCTACAGCCTCAAATACCAGCATTTCTAACACGATTATGACAGATGCCAATAAACTTCTACTGTTGGTAATCAAGGAGGAAAGAAATCGCCCTCAGAAAAGATGGACAGAACCCATCTCTGCAGAATGGCAGCCTGGCTTCATTCACCATGGAAATGAAGGTGACAGCAACAATTGAGACACTCTAGGGCCATGACAGCAATTGCTTTAAGTTGTCACTCATAACTCAGGCCTTACAGCAGCAAAACTGCCTTGTGATGCTAACTCAGAAGTACTGTTAATTTACTGCCTCCAATGGTATAAATCATTCTGATACACTGACATATATTAACAGCTTATTCTTGTGAAACAGCAGATGCAGCCTCAAGTGCATGAACTGAAGGCACGCGTTTTGTAACTGTATGGTAACCACACGATGGCCGCCTAAACAAAACAACCCAACAGTAAGAAAGGGATTATCAATTAAGCAACGACAGCCCATTGGATATGATATAGTTGTAGATAAATATCTAACACATCACTCCATCTAGAATTCTTACATTTGAGTAAAGCATGGTGCATCCCATGTCCTTTGAAACTTGAGTATTCCTTCAGCTTTCAGTTCAAGGCCAAAAATATGGTATGTGCAATTTGTTTACCTAAGCTAAGAAATTTTAAGGTTACTTTATTTTATGAAGGTGCAGGAATCATGTATATATGGCTGTATGCCTAGCACTCAAATCTGAAAATTACAGCCTTGCCATACCATTTCAGAAATACCACTGAATACGGGGGAAAGTCAGTATTTCTGCTATATACTGATCCTACACAGGGACTGGACGACGTATGCAGCCATACAAAAACAGTGTTAGAGCACAAAAACTGTAATGAATGCTTAACTTTAGTGATTCTTTCTCATGGCAGCCCTGAAGCAGTCACCAAATCTGGCATCAAGAAGGAATTTCTCCAGGGGCATATTGGCAACAGCTCTGGCTGCTTTTGTCCTTTTTCTCCTTCCCTTAAATACTAAGCATAGATAATCTGTTTAAAACAGCTGGCATGTCCCATTCATACAAGTTTGTCTCTCTAATTGCAAAGGGAAGGAATGCCTGAGATAGAAATATAGATGCAGAATATAGCTTCATTTAGTTAAGGTTAAAATAACGTAACTTGGTATTTTCCAGAGATGAATATAAACTTGCATCAGAAAAAATCAGAGCAATTTTCAAATCAAAAAAGCATTATTTAACATTCAATCATTAGTTTGCTCATGGCAAAATGGTAATTAAATCTCTCTTAATTAATCTATAATGATTCCTTGCCTAAATTCAGCATTTAGGATTAAGTCTTAGATGACGAGCAAAGTGTTACTAATAAAATTTTAGGCATGATTCTTCAGGAAGTATGTTCCATTATTTCTCTACATGACATGACCTAGTAAAATGATATTTTAGTTTTAAATTTTAAAAGTACATCACTAATCCAGAAAATGGCCAAAGTATCAGCAAACATGAACTCAAAGTAGACCACCTGGATGTTATAACACTTAAAAAGCAGCTCATGTTAGGTCTAATTGCCTGCAAGAAACTACTAAGACTAAGAGTACTAGAACTACTAAGGCAAACACTTATTATTATTCTGCTCAGGAAATACCTTTATGAGAACAACTCACTTGGTGTGCGTAAGAGGAAGTGTTGTTAGAAGTCACCAAGGAAAGCTTTATACCACAGACGAAGCTCATGGCAATATTTTAAGAGATTCTGACACTCAAAAACTTTATATACCAACATGTGGTAGACAGTAAAAGCCTATGCATTAAAGTGCAGAGCCCAGCTGGATGTACAGAATGCCTTTTAAGTTCTCCTTAATTTTGTGAAATGTAAGAACCAACAGAGCTCAGGTTAAGAAGGATGAAAACCCAGAACGCATTTGCCAATTATCCATAGCCCTGACTTGCACAAGCTCTCTGGAGCCTCCCCATGACAGAGCCATCGTATTTTTGCTCCATAAAAAGATAATCCTTGACTTAAAAAAACAGCTCTCTTCCCCCTTAAACTGTTCCTAAATATCAAAATGGAGTAAATCTGCTAGAAATGTTTGTTTTGAAACATGCAAATTACATGAAGTTTCTTCACAGCAAAAGCAAGCAACAGGATATAAAGATACTGAAAATGGTAGTTCACAAAAAAAAATATATCTGATCCTGTAATCTACGTGTTGACAAGCTGTTGGGCTCCATCACTCCACCAAGCAGTAGATACTTGTCTTAGATTCTTCTACTTGACTGCTTTCATCAGATTAAGCATCTGGGATTTAATTTAACAGTTTCAGCTTTATTAAGCTGTCACAAGAGCGGCCCCGCTTTGATAACAGTAGCTGCTCCAATTATGGCTTGGTTTAGGGTTGACAAGTATAATGATTCATTCGTGGCACATGAGAAGCAATAAAAGGTTGTTTTGCATTACAGCTTTAAAAATGTGGGCACTTTTTTCATTTAATTTGTCACTTAGCTTTTGCTAAGAGGACATTTAAATTGCAGTAAAAGGCAAATGGGGCTTTTAGTTTAAATGTAATCCCCATATTTAAATGATCTGTAATGGCGCAGTGTTCGAGTGGGAACACTATTGTTTCACAGTGGGCCCTGACGGTGACATGTGACATTTGTATTCAGGTCCTGTATTATCCATGTGGCTAAAGGGCTTCCAATTTCATTTCACAGCCAGAAGCCTGCAGAAAACACCAATTAACTTGCAGATCCCATTTGCCGACAAAACTCAGCCTCTTCTCGATGTCTGGCATCTGGCAGTGCTCAACATTTAATTCCAAAGCAGAGCCTTGCAGCCCTCACAATCCCTGTGCTGGGGCACAAAGTCAATTCTTCCCCTTTTATTAAGGAAATCTTTTCACTTTTGTAGACCACAAGCAACTTCACCTTAATTTTGATGGATGAATATTAAAGAATTACTGCTGTAGTATGATTGCATGGACCATTTTTTTCCCTCTAGAGTACAAAGAAGGTTGACTGACCTTTCCTAGAAATCAGAGATCTCAGTTCAACAGGCATCAGCAGATATTTACCATGCATTTCCATATTCCTCCATTTTATCAATGCAATTTAATTAAAATGGCAAACCAAGGGGCTTCAGGTAATTAATCATTCCAATAGACCGAAGTCTTCAACCACAGTTGCTGAGAGTTAAACACCTAAAGATCAGCATGTGGAATTTACCTGAGACACCGTTTGAACAGCAACAACACGAAGAATTCCAACTCAGCTCTAAACTCTGGAAAGCACGTTCACATATTACTGTGGCAAGTTAGAAGTGTTCGCCAGTGCATCGCTGAAGTCACGTCTACATTCTTCTAGCATGAAAAGCTCATGAGCAAGGCTGAAAAGTATACGAGCTTCAGCCTGTAATCTTGATCTTTCCAATACTGCACTTCTGGAGTTCCTTAAGTAGTATTTAGCACAACCCATTCTTTGACATACAATAGGGGAATCAGCTGAGCATAACTATTATATTCTTCCTCTTGTTCTAAAGACTTTAAAAAACAACAAGAAAGCTTTACAGACAACTAGCTAGTTAACTCGAGGCCTTTGAACTGTAAATTGCTTACTGAATTAGGACTTTGTATGAGAAAATTGCTAGGCTCTCACTTAGATGTGAAGTATTTATTTTTAATTAATTTATTTATTTAAATCAGCACCTTTGAACGCTCAGACCCAATCTGACTTCTACTGAAGTCAACACAATTTACCATACACTTCAGTAGAAACTCTGATCAGAGACTAGTGTGTCCTTCCAGTACCCTTGCCAGTGCTCAATGCCAGGCAGGAAGCACCAGTTAAATTCTAATGAAAGGCTCAAGTGACCCAGTCAAGGAGTAAAGCTCAAGTTATTTAAGTATGCTTAAAAACCTGTGCCAAGATGGAGCTGACAAAGTGCCCATATGCCTAGTGGTTGGCAGACAGCATACCAGGGCAAGCAAGCAAGCCTTTATTAAGCAGAGTCTATATTTACATACTTTACATGTCCTAAAATCTTCCGTAACTACAACATCAAATTGCTACTCACCTGTGAAATAAATGAGATCATAAATAAAGCAATTAAAAAAACTAAACAAAACAAAAGAAAATACATATATGCCACTCCCAGATTACTCTGAGCAGATATCCAAAAAAAGTAAAGTATGCAAAGGCCTGTCCCGTTTCCTTTACTGATATTTCAGTTCCCTGACAGCCTAGAGGATGACAACAAGAAAGGAAACCGATTTTACTTTAGAGCATAACGATACCATCACCTCTCAAAACCCACGTCCAAGTTCTCTCTGCCACTAACACCACAGATTGTGGGTCTCCAGGGACATCCTGCTCATTCTTCTGTAGTTTGCTATTGTAAATATGATCTGTCTTAAAATCTCCTTTGACTTTTAAACTTTCAGATGTCTTTAGAGATGTATGTTTCACCCAGAAAAAGAGATGTGTTCAACTTGAATGAAACTCGGGGTGTGACCCTAGCCAAAACATGGCAGCAGCTTGTACTTTTCACATAAGCTAGGAGGCAAGCTGGAGAGAATCACCCAGTTAAGAGCAATCTTCATCGAAGCTGCAGGGCACCAGTGGGAGGAATCCTACCAGCGTGGGGACAAACTGGACAGTTTAGCAACATGCACACAGGACAGAGGTGGAAGAACCTAGCTACGTTCTGCTTTTAGCCTACTAGTGCCTGACCTGGTTGAAATGCATTTGCACTTGAAACTGTTACACGATCAAAATACTTTGAGACTGTTAGGGGAAGCAGAGCAGTGCAGGACTGTAACAGCAGGATCTGCCTCAGATGACAAGTGTAGTAGTAGTGGTGAAGCTGGAGGTTGCACTGTGCCTTTCTAGGAGTGGCAAGTATAATTCTGATTAAACAGAGGTAAATCAATCAATTCAATTAATCTAAGATATTGCTTATTTGATGCTGCAGGCAGATTCAATTTCCTCCACCTTCAGACAAGGTACTGTCAAGAAGATGATGTTAGTGTGTAACTGATGAAACAAGAAGATGAGCTGCTAAGAAAATTTAAGGAAAACTTTTAGGTTTATTGGCAGCATGTGGTTAAGACTGTTACAGGTAACAGATGGAGAACACACTTGTGCCTCTGCCACCACCTACCAGTTCCACCCACATAAGCAACGGAGCATGACACCCTTCATCCAGTTTTCTGTATGGTGGGATACAGCATTTTCCTGCATGTGTGTCCAGCTAAGCATGTGTCCTGCCTGGCAAAAGGTGCTACTCCCCAAGCCAAAGCATCATAAAATGACATACTAAAAGGGTTGTTAAACTTAAGGCGAAATAGTTATATCTACACTCTCTATAACACAGCTTGCCTGCTCTGATATTAAGGCTTTCTACCACTTAAATCTATAATGTCAACTAGACAGCCAGTACTTTATTAACCTAATTCCTCATTTAGAGTGAACATAATTTATGCTAACATTATATCTAATCTTAACCTCCCCAGACAACGTGAAATCAATCATGGTCATCTTTAACCTTTACAAGTGGGAAAACTCAGATTTTGCTTTTGACTTTCCCTTTCTAAATTAATAAATTATTCTTGCTTTATTTTCATTTAGCTTTATTTTGCACCTTTAAAACCTACCAAGGCCATTATGAATTTTGGCTCTGTTCTCCACAGTGTTTACATATTGTCCCATGGGGCGTCATCTCTAAGTTATATATATGCATCTTCCATGCCACATAAGTCAGGAATAGCCATATTGGCCAGAACACATCTCAAGACAGGCTCCTGTAAGTCTAGACTTAAAGAGTCTTTGCAGATTGTGTGAAAGCACAGGTAACTACTATGAGTTCCATGAACCACAAGGCAATTTCATCTAGGCTGTATATCTTCAACTTGCTTTGGGAAAGCCTCCAAGACAGCACCCAAAACCTTATGTATCTAAAGTATGCCACATTAATCCTTTCGTTCACACACTCTTTTAGAGAAACAGATTTACCACTGTATTTTAAATAATTCATGTTGTCTTTTATCATTTATCTTCTATATGCTTACAACACTAACTGGTTATTAGTCCATTCCAGTACCTTACACTAAACTAAAGCAATATTGGTGGCTAATTAATATTTTTCACTCCTTTAAAATCTTGGTGACATTTACCTTCAAGTTGTTTTGAATTTCCTCATCCTACTACAAATTTGTACACATTTTGAGAACTTCTGAAGCAGCTACAAATAGTTCAAAGTTGTGCCAGCAAGTTTCTGTAACTCTTTAGATCAAATGCCCTCAGACCAGTTTAAGCATTCCTCGCCCATTTCAGCTCACATTCCTCTCTTTGTTGTCCAAGTCATGTATCTGGTCACAACTGACCTTTCCTGTCGGGAGGTGTTAATTGTTTCAGCCCTCTGTTATTTGATCTCCTTCCCTGCTATGTAATGGACTTCTGCTTTCCTTTGTTGCAGTCTTCTAATACTCTTAATGAATCTTTTTTTTTTTTTTTTTTTTGCCTTCTATTTCTCTCTGCTTGTGAAATGATTTCTTTCTTAAACTTCCCATTTCAGCACTACTCGTTTATATACCCACCCTCAGCTGTGTACACTTCCACTTTTTGCTTTATTCTTTTTAGATCCTGAGGTTACCTACAACCTGTTGCAACTGTACTTGTTTCATACCATGCCTCCTATCCTTCAACTGCATTGTCTCATGCAGTAGATCAGAAATGCAATTTCACCCAACCTTAACTGAACAAGCAAAGCTGCAGAAAACTCTAACCTGTTTTACCCAGTACCGTAATAAAGTTTCCCTCCACCCCCAAACATGTAATTGTTTCCTCTTTATACACGTGTACACCTAGATGATTTTGAAGTCTGTGCATTTACCCAGTTCGTCCCAGAGCTGCCTGTACTTGTCAGTCATTGCAGTTCCTTGTTGTCTCCAAAGTGCCAGACGAGGGTCAGCCATGAACTGTTCTGTTATCAACGTCAACATGCGAGCTCCATTGGAATCTCTCATCTTTAGCATCTCTCTCACCTAGGAAATAAGCCTTTTAATACAAACTTGAAAAAAAAAATCACCACGGTACAGACAATACTTTTCAGTGTTAAACTTTCCAACTCTGTTGAATAAGAAATACTATTGATATATCTGAAGTGACATTTTTTAAGTAGAAAAAATAGTCTACCTTCCCAATTTTAGTTATGATTTAGATTTCAGTATTCCACTGAAATTCTTCAAACACTTCCACAAGTAATCCACAGGTGTATTATGCAAGCTACTAAAAGACTATGATTTCTACAGGTTTCTCTAGCATTCTGGGGGTGGGGAGGAAAAGAACACCGAAGGTGCAGATGCCTGGAATGTTACTTCATAACATAATCCGATCTCAAAGACACAGAAGATTGTGGTCTGCTGCTGTACAACAGCCCATTATTAACTGGCTACCACATTCCCGAGGCTTTGTATTGTTTTAGAACAACAGAACTTGGAGTAAGACGCTAACAAATACAAACTGGCCGGAAAAATGGGGGGAGAGAAAAAGGGAAAGGTTTAAAATACTCAACAAACCTTTGCAAAAAGCAAATTGAGCTGCTTCCCCGATCCATGGTATCCACCCTGGGAGAGGAAGATTTTAACTTGTTCTTGGACCTGTTCCTCATCCAAATGCCAGCAGTTTTCATCATCTATGCTAGCACCTGCTGTTGGGTCAGGAGCACCTGTAAACAGCAAGAAAAGAAATTACGTTCTACATGAAGATGAAAGGTTCATGGGTCCAAGGGAGAGGAGTATTGAAGAGGTTTATGGATTTGTGTTTTGTCCTGTTTTGGATGCCTTGGCTTTAATCTAAGCATTCTTTTTAAAACAGACTTAAATTTCTTCTCAGTAGTCTTAAGCACTTAGTGGAAAAGAAATGACAGCCTACAAAATGCTATTTAGGTAAATAATATTTTATATTATAACATTAAAATAAAGATGAGCTTTTTCCTCCCATCTCAGCAGGTATACTTGAATGCTTTTACAAAGAAAATTACACTTTGCATAGTACTTCTACAACTGTGATGTTAAAACCACTCTCCCCAAAACACCTGTGTAATTCCTGTACCTTCTGCAATCTTGCTCAGGTTTAAGTGACTGCTAGTGAGCGCTGCTACTGATGAACATGAGGAGAATCATCACCTCGGTGCCTCTGAACTGTGATGGCTCTGCAAAGCTAAACAAAGAGTAAAAAAAATCCCCAAACAAATCCAAAGTTTTAAAGTACTAGAGGCATTTCCATCATAAGCAAGAGTTACAGCTGCATAAGACTGGCGCTTCTAGAGGAGCAATTTTACATAGGCAATGTCATCAGTACAGAATCAGTTCAGAGTAACCCTACCTGAATTAGCCTAGTGCAAACTAAAGTGACTGGATTTACAGGAGGAAGCACTTTGGCCACAGGTTGCTCTAAATCATATTTTACAGTTGAGATAAGCAATTTTCCACTTATCTGGTGGCCTCATCTGAAGGCTGACAGAATTAGTTAAACCAAGTTCTCCCACCATCTAGTACATTTCTGAAGAAGTCTACTGCTTCGCTGGGTATTTTTTTTTTTAAAAAAAGGATTCAAACCGAAATGGCTGAAAAGCATTTATCTAGACTGTCAGAGAAACAACTCAAGGTACTGCATCACCATACCAGATGTAAAGTATTTTACACACACCCAAGATTCAACTTAACTCAATGTTTTGCTTTTGGGCTTGTCCTGTGGAATCTCCATCTCTGTTAGCTTTCTAGATGTTAGAAATTGAATTACATTACACAGTCTATCACCTTTAAATCCCAGCCCACGTTCCCCGTGTAGCCAAGAAGAAGAATACTGGAGGAAAGGAAAATTACTTGGTCAGAATTGTAAAAGCTTGCTTTCAATGAAGTCCTGAGAACTTGAAAAGTAGTCATCTACAGATCTTCAAATATACAGGAACTAAGCATTGATCCTACTGATTTAAGCCTTTATTTTACATTTGTAGCTGTGCCATGTAGGTGAAGCTCTTCAGCAGTTGCCACAAATGGTGGAATCTTTATTCAATGAAAACACAACCAGATGATTTAAAAGGTCAGAGGGATGCCTTGTCTACTAGTTGCTGAGAGAGTCAAAAAAAAATCTTCCAGCTCAGCAACTTCCTAAACTGCCTCCAACTTCAGAACCTACAATTGGGAATGCAGCACTGCTGTCCTTATACACATACACTCAGATTAATAGGAAATGCTGTCTTTGAAGATGTGAAGGAACTCTCCTGCCTTCCACAGGAAACACAAGAGTGTCTCCAAAGACCAGAATCAAGCCCAAGATAATACAAAAAACAAGGCATGAGAAACTTTCTCTTCTGTGAGTTCTTCTGTCTTGACTGTGTTAGTTTAAAGAAGCTTTCAATTCAGTCAGCTACATAAAGCACTTGCTGGTGAGTCTTCAGTTGCAAAGAACAAGATAAAAAGGGAAATCAAGCCACATGAGAATGAGCGGTGCAGCTGTTGCACAGACCCAGGTTTGTAGTATCACCTTGCACATAGCTTAAATATTTAATTGTCCTAAAACATGGAGAAAAAGACCCATGACAATGAATTATATGAGAGAGCAGATATACAAAAGATATTTATCCCTCACTTCACTGGAACTTTATCTTTAAATAAGCTTGGTATGGCTACTTTTAAATTATATTAAAAATAGCTCAAGATTCCTCAGCTAAGCTTCCCTATTTAGGGAAAAAAAAAATTCCTTCCATAACTGTTTACATTTTATCAAAAGACAGTCGGTCAGCTTGTGCTGGAAGGTTAAATTTCAGCTCAGCTACCGCAGATTCTTTAACAACAGGGTTCCTTCATAGGAACAAGGGCGCCTGCTGCCCTGGGCCAGTGGCAGTGCCCCTGCCAAGGCCCCTTCTGCCAGCAGGATCCCAAATATAATTTCCCCAGGGGCTCAGCACCACTATACTTACACTAGCATTATTTTCATGCCAGTGGGCTAAAAGATTGCAATAGCTGAAGATGCCAAGCCAAGGGTCTGAGCTTTAAGACGATGTTCAGTACAGTACTATGGATGCTTAGGATCCAAAGCTATTTTCCTTACAAGACAGGCTACACTCAGTACAATGAAGATTTTGTTTGTCAGGGCTTATAATGAAATTTCAGTGTCCGTTTAACTGGAAGTGGCCAGGGCTGTAATTCACTGATCCTTCAACACCACTGGAGCAGCATTCAGCAGCAGCCACGGACTAGGCAGGCGTGGAGACTGCGCATCTGGCTGGGCGCGAGGCCCAGGCGCTGTCCTGGCCCGGGCAGCTGCTGGGCATCCTGTTGGTGCCGTTGGGGAGGCCTCAGCTCCTGCTGCCTGTGTTGCTCTTGTTTTGAGGTGCACACCACCATCTCCATGCCTCTCAACCAGGCACTTCTCAGGATCATTGCGTTCACTTACAAGAAGGTCAACGCTCATTGACCGAGCCTTTTTCTTCTGCTCACGCGTGCATCGCTCCTGAGTGATGGACAGTGCTTCCTGAACTGCACCTTTCCTTCGGAAGGCATGGGACCAGGCTGGTAGAGGAGAAACTATTTAAACCAGCAGCAGGACTGCAGGAGAGCACTGTCTTAGGAGCTGATAAATGAAGTCCTAACAGTAACCAGCAGGAAGGCTCAGGCTCTGAGGATTTGGTTCAAAGCCGGTGGCTTTGCTCCAGGTGAGGGTGGCCCTGGGTGGGCACCACGAGGCCTCCGTCAAAGGGCAGCCTGGAGCCAGGCGGCCCTGAATGTCATCTCTGCAACACGGCTTGGTACCAAGAGCAAATCCCTGTCCCCACTTGTAAACTGGGGATAAATATTACTTACATGCTTTAGAGGGGTGTCATGAGGATAAATTAATCCACATTTGAACTATGAAAGTGAAAAGTACCGTATAATTATACTAAAAATTAAAACCTGTAATTAAAGTGTGTCAGTTTATAGACACTCGCATATTAATCTCCCTCCCTCCAGCCTCTGGCTTTGTTAACTTCTGTCATGACTGGTCTTTGAAATAGGTTTTATGTCATGTTCTTACTGACAGTTAAATACAACAAATAGAGTATTTATACTCAGTATACAGATACAGCCAGACATTTACTCATGTTCTTTTACTAAAATTAAAACAATCATACGATCTTAGCAACCAAAGCAGGAATACTGTGCTCGATTGTTTTTAACACTGAACACCCAAATAAGATTGAAAATGGGGTAAAAACCTATCATATTTACAGTCACAACAGGCTACATGTTAAGCATAATCATCTTTCAAGTTCTAAGAAGTAGAAGCATTTTAAAAATTTAAACACTGATCATCTACATAGCAATTTTAAGTGCTGCTGCTTTCAAAATGAGCAACCACATTCAATAATTAGTGTGGTATAACTATATATAGTGTTGTTATGCGTGGAAAACAGCAGCAGAAACAAAAGTAAGCAGAAGCAAAGCAAGGAACATTAACTAAAATAGGTTAAGAATAGTTAGGAATAGTCTATACTGCAGACTCCTCAGGAGCAGATCAACAGTGAAATTGCACTAGAATGACAGAATTCAGTATTTAAGGCATGAACTTCTTAAATCTTCAGCTGACACTATGCTGAATTACGCATAGCCGTACTGATTTTTTTGAACTTCACTTTATAAAAGTCTTATGAATTTAAGTATACAAATGTACTGTAGATCAGTTACATTTTATTAAATGTCATCCCATGGCAGCATTCAGAAGAAGATAAGAAAAACAATTACAAATAAGAAGCATGACTTACTGAGTACTACACAAAGATTGCATGGTCCCAGCTAGAGAGCAAGCTTGCTGTATGCTGATTCACAACAGAAGAAGAGTTAATTGATTTTTATAAACCTAGTATACTCAGGACTATTCTAAACAATAATTATATAAAACCAAAGATCATAAAATTAATGATTCAAAGATATTAATAGGCCTTTGATTTCCCCAAATGATTCAAAGTTTATACGTAAGTCACTTCATCTGGTCCTTAATTTCAGAACTCTTGGGTGGAATTGTAACACCTGCTAAGCAGTGCACAGCATCAAAGGAGAATAGAAAGTGCTGTGAAGCAGCCAGTACTAATAACAAAAAAGGTAAAAACAAGACATGCTATGGTAAGCTGGTGAGGAAATTTAACAACGCCCCCTCTCCCCAACAAATTTAACTTCCAAAAAAATATTTTCCCCTTCCATCTGCACAGCAAAATCTATTAACTTACCTGCTGATAATATCTAACCTCTCCTGCTAAAATCCTGGTCTCGGAAACATTATACAGCAGTAACTTTCAAAGCCTACGTGCACATGACAGATAAAAACTTCCTTACCAGTCTAGACTGGCATGCAGTGTTTTTACTGCATCCCCTTATTTTTATGTTCCACATCTCAAAACAAAAGCTCGTGATTTATTTTCTAAACAACATGTTCTATTTTAATGCTTAATGGAAGTGCAAAAACCTTTCCTAAACATACAAATTCCATAAAGCATGTTTTCACATTGTTTTGTGGCTATCAATCCTGCATTTCATTTGGCTATCAATCCTTCATTTCATTTTACATTGTACTGCCTATTCACATCTGCTTGGGTTTCTGAGATTTGTTTAGTTTTCACTAGTCTTGTTACTTCCTTCCCAAATCTGGATCACAGACAACTCTAACGCTAAGCACTGGGACACTTCACATTTATCCTTCTTAAAAAGAAAACTGCCAGCTATTTCCTACATTCCTCTCTTACATTTAGGTTCTCAATTTTGCTAGTTTAAGCAGGACCATATGAAAGATTCCCTCTTTTAAAAATATAATTTCTCTTCTTTAAATGTTAATCAGTTCCCTTTTCACTTTAAAGAACTTGAGTGGATTGGCAACACACTGTACTCTGTTATTCAGCCCTACCCTGCTATTCTCCACTAAAAACAAGTATCAATTGAATACACAACGTTTAGATTAACACATTCCCTTGTATCTCTAGATTGCTTGTTGACACTTACGATACAGGAACAGCACTAGGTATTCTGAAAATTTCAGGCTATGTGATTTTTTTTCTTTTTAAATCTTTTTTTGACAGATGCTTCCTTCCCAAATGCCTCCACTGCATCTCCCAGTAAATGTTACAGATTAATCTTTGCAGAGGGTGTATACATAGATCTGCCTGGACAAATACAGAAGTAAGTACCCAGTGACTGCTGCTCCCAGTTCCTCAACACTAAATTTGAGTTGATCTGCGTGTACCTTTACATAAACAAGTGACTTGTGCTTTGTATCTAATCAGAGAACAGGAGAAAGTCTGGAGAAATAGGTCCTTTAAGAAGAGAGACTAAACACAAAAGGTACAATATAACTTTTGTTTTGTTAGGCTGTCCTTATACCAGTGAAAGACTTTTTTCCACTATGCACATGACAAATCAATTCTAATGGATATTAACATGTAAATTGATCCCCCCCAGAAAAGCCAGCTACAAGCTGACAAACCTGGTTGATAATCCATCGTCCTGACTATTTGCACAGCCTTACACACCTGCCAGCCTCCTCTGCTACGAAGTGCAAGAAGTAAGAAAGAGGAAAAGCCTCAACGAAGTAGGATGCAAATCTACACCCAACTGGCTGAGTCCCCGGCTAGATGTAACGTGCAGCTAGCCGTTATGAAGCACGGACTTTTGGGTATTGGTATAAACACTGCATGTCTCCAGGTTTGAGATCAGGAACCTGTACAGCTGTAGCGGTGTCACAAGTGAAAATCAGATACAACAGATCTTCTCAATTGTAAGAGGTGCTTTTGTGTCCTAAAAAGATGCAAAACCCTCTTGTAGCAGATCTATGACTAAGTGAAAATTAGCGTACCAAACAGAGAATATGGTTCCCAAAAATTCATTCAGCTTTCCTGAGTTTAATAAATAGACCACATACTCCCATGCTTCCAGGAACATCCCTGATTTCTTCCTGGGGTGAGGCTCAGTCAAAAAGCAAGAAGGGATATATATCTCAATCACTTGTATCAGATCTCCAAGGGTTTACTCATTTCACAACATCAGTGTAATTGACTTCACTAGTTAACCCCAGAAAGTGGCTGAAAGCAGTCATCAAATGCTGCACAGGACAGAAATTTGGAGCCAATGAACAAATACCCAATTCACCTTTTGTGCAAGGAAAGTACTGCACAGTTATTCCATCTCCCCAGCCAGTTCATAAGCAAGACAACAAAAATGCTGCAGTCAGAGCTCTTCAAAACCATGGATCTTTCTTATAAAACAATAAATGGTATTCAACAGAGCTGATTTCTTTTGCCTATTGCTGGAAATACAAAAAACAGAACTAGTGAAGCCACCATGAGAGAAAAATATTGGATAAAGCAACCCTGAAATAAGAATTCCTCTAGGTTACACTGAAGAATACCTCACCACACAACTACAGAATCAGGACGTTCCTTTTTTTTAAAGCTGTTTCTGGTGTTTCTGTGTGTGTTAGGTCTCTTCTTAATTTCATAAGCAGGTTTTCCTAAGTTTTTCCTCTGACTTACCTGTGCCTCCAAGCAGTGTTCAATGTAATTCCACTTCAAACAGTATTCTAGTGAGTTTAAACTGTTCAAAACAAGCGAGGTCTACAAGAGAGTTTTGAATTACAAATTGAACATCTGCAGCACAGGAGATCTGACAGAGCGAATGGTGATCTTACGTTCATCGACCTATGTTATTAAAACTAGCCCATTTCTTTGGATACTTTTTTTAAGGATTTAAAGATAAAAATAACAGAATTATAGTTATGTACCCAAGAAGAATCCTCACTTGCCATATAATCACTGGAAGTTACTTTTTCCTTAAAATAATCCTGTATTTTTTAAAGTAGTAAACAAAAACCAACCAACCAAACAGAACCCAGCAATAAATCTGACTACCGTTTTATGGGAGTTTGCGAGGAAGAGCAGGAGGCTATAGATCCTCTTTTTTAACCCAGCTTTCTTTGGTAATGGCAGTTTACTTTCTTATGCTATCTGGATTTTCTACTTCAGTTTTAGTATTTTGTTAAGGAACCCCAACAGTCAATAAAGACAGACTGCAATCTCATTTTCTAGGAAGACAGCTACACATACAAGACAAACATTTTAGTTCAGTGGGCATTTTTAAAGTACCCTACTCAAACTTATAGTGATTTCTTTTTGTAATTCTTTTTGCTACTTCGGCTGTGACAAACATTAAATATTTCTCTAAAAATAAATACTAATGAGTAAAGAGATATTCTGACAATAAGGAAATAGGTGACAAAGATCAGCATGCCTGTGATTAGAATAATTACAAAGTTGATCAAGCTTAAGCACTCCCTGCAACATCCTTTCTGTTGTTTCTCATCTTACATTAGTCATTGCATAGCTAATATAGCCATATATAGCCATCATCTGTCCTTCCTTTCCCACCCCTCCCTTCCCCTTTTTCTAATCACCCTTAACTGTTTTAGTCTTCCCCACATCACTCACATACACATCACCATTCTTCCTTCCTTTCCTTTAATTCCTCATGTTCAGGCTATTACCAGCTCTCATGCTATAGATGCCTTCAGCTTACAGCACCGGAGAATCCTCCTCTATTGCTTAATGCCCTGCATTTGCTTTAGCTTCCCTTTCCTTCCACTGGCACCAGGCAGCTCTGCCAGCCAGCTTCTCATTCTGTTCCACAACAGCTAGAAGCACAGTCTGGCCTCTGGCCACATCCAGGTACCCCATATCCAAAAAAAGAACACTGCTCCTGAAACTCATCTTCTTGCAGCACTGCCTGCTTGGGTTTGTCAGGGTTGCTGGACACTAAGGAAAAGGGCTAGACCGTAGGTGAGCCCTGTTATCCGGAAGACTCATTTCTTTTGATCCACCTAGACTGAATATAGCAAGTGTGTGGGTTTTCTTCTCTAACGTTAAGGCAGCTTGGCTGTGTTTGTATTGCAAATTCTTTGCAGCAGCACTGTTTCCTCTTAAATACCTAACGCACAAGTGCTGTTCCTGTCAATGAACAAACAAACAAACAAACAAAGATGTATTTAGATAAGTTATTCTGCCTCTCCAAATTGCACTTAGGCTTACAGCACTGGTCACGTTGGAGTTTTTTATCAGGTGACCTTACAGGAACACAGGACTGTAAACTAGCTGGGTCAACTCAAACCCACAATCACTTGCTTTTACTTCACTGGGGTCCATACAAGCATCACCTCAGAAGCCCCAAGTCACATCCAGCAACCTTTAAAAAAGATAAGACGTTCGTGACAAGAAACTGAAAGCCATTAAAAATATGTGCGACAGGAAGAGCAGAAAAGGTAGAGACATTTGTTGTTTCTGTGGGCTGCTGCAACAGTAACCAGAAAAGTGCACTGAAATACAAGATGTGTATTTCTCCTAACTTCATATAAAAACAGATTTCTGAACAATAATAAAAGCATATTTAATGTATGAAAAAGACCAGTAACACCTACTTGCTTGCATACTTCGCCATTAAAACAAAATTACACAACAAAAAACTTGTAAGATTAGTTTAAGAAGGACAGAGTAACAAAAAGATGCAGTCGGTAAGTTGGTTCTTTGAGCAATGTGGCTATACAAAGAAGAGTACTGACATTTTTCATAGCAGAAATATTCAAATATGAAGTAGAACAGGCCATGTTATTAACAGCATTGGAGACATGAAGCTCATTGCTTACAAATTCTTCTCTTTTCCAAAACGTTTTACTTCCAAAACATCTTGAAGTGAAGCTTCAATAACAGAATTCTCTTTTGTAAACATTATAGAACTGCAGAAGAACTCAAGTTGGAACAAACCTCAGGAAGTCATACTCCTGAATGCCACAGAAATGTTCAAAACCAAGGAGGAAATGAGAAAAAAGGAAGAACAAACATCAAAACTTACCGTGGACTTGATTGATTTCTGAATTCTGAGAAAGAATTTCATCTGCTAATTTTTGAGCAGTTGGCAAAACTTCTGTATGGTGCACTGTGATCAAATACTGTACAAACTTTTGTAGTTGGTCTCTGTTCATTTGAAAGAGTGTCTCTGAAATGGGAAGATGCAGTTTGACCTGATCTGGCTTGCGGATCCGGTATAAAGAGAGTGCCACAACGTGGGCACAGTAAAAGATGTCCTTGTTTCCACAGCTGCAGGTCACTGAGGTAATCTTGCAACGATCAAAGCTGATAGCTACATTGCAAACAGTTTCTGGCTCCGATTGCATTGCAGGCTCTGTCACTGTGCCACTCAAGTGGAAACCTGTGCGGGAAAAAGAGAAAGAGCTTAAGTTATCGAGAAAAATACTATAAACTCATTATCAATTACATTTCGCTAAATAGTCAGCACAGTCATTATCTGTTTCTTAGAAATTATGCATCTTAAAGAACCTGACTTTAATTACAAATATGATGAACTCTTTCATTTGTACATACCCTTTTCATTTCCAACAAAATCTAAGGGAGGTAAAAACCCAGTTTACAAGCCCTCTTTGCCACTCTATCACAACGTTCATAAAAGCTTGACAGTGAGAAAAACATTTATTTGGTAACTGATAGCTGTGAAACTCCCAGTCGCTCAGCAAGTTGGCAGCAATTTTCCTAACCCTACACCAGGGAGACTGCACCTACCAGCAAATTTAAACCATTCTCTCAATAAGCAAGAGGGAAGTAGTGCACTCTAGTGGCACGAACCCTAGTCCTAATCTCCGCTCTGCCACTGTTTCATTTACACAAGTCACTTAACCTCTTTGCTTTCAACTCTCCAACCACTAAGGTGATGCTAAAGCTCACTTAGATACAAACAATGCGGTAAGGTTGCATAGCTCCTTATAGATGGAAACTGCTGCAGTTACCAATACACAGGAAACCAGAGTTACAGCACTGAATGAGAGGCACAAGCACCACAACAGGAGTCTGCATTCTGAGTCTGTTTTCCAGTCAGCATGATAAAGCACAATGCAAAAGAGCAAAGCCTTTCTTATATTCTAAGTCATGGTCTGTGACAATAAAGGCGCCGCTGCTTGACAAAGAACGCATCTGAACCAATGTCTCAAACACTGTCCTCTGGAGATCAGACCCAAATCCACTTCTGTTTTTCCAAGATGAAGACTTAGGTCTTGCTCTTAATACTGTCTCACTGAACAGCAGAACTTGGGTGTTTCTTTTGGATTTTAAATAAGCATGACATTGATCTCGACTCAAGCGTTAACCCAGAGGCACAGATGCACAGAAATACAACCACATTTCATATGCTGGATCAGTATTAAACTTGAACAGAGTGCATATAAAATCTGGAACAAGCACTGTAAGTGAGGTGTTATATGTTAACTATTTATAATGGGATTAATATAAAACCACACCACTCAAGGTCCAAAACTGATGTAGGATTGTGAAACAAAAAAGTTGTAGGAAGCAGTGTGACATAAAAATTATGTGGAAAAAAAAGAAACATATACATTGCTCTAGTCCAAATCTCCAACTGTTTTGAAAAAAAAAAAAAAAAGGAAGAAGAAAACTCTTCAAGTTACAGGAAATGAGGAGGAAAATCTCTCATTTTTTCCATCTGTTTATGCTGAGCATTTCATAGCAGGTTCTGCAGTCAGCATCACTGTTTGGATTACATTTGGCTGCAGCACTCGTACCCTACCCCGAAGGAGGTCATCTGCACACACTAAACCAGACTTTGCGCGAGGATGTTTACTGGTTTAAGTGGTTAGAGTTGAAATTGAAGAGGCGGTATACTGTAAATACAGAGGGGAAGGGGAGGGAGGCTCAACAAGCCTGAGCACTTTGTTGTGTTGCTCTTGGATCCCCTCAACACTTGCACAGAGAAGGGGAGTGCAGTTGCCGCTCAGATTGTGAGTTCCTCCCTCTTCCCTTTTGTTTTTAAGCAGTCGTGACTTGCTCCTGTAAGTGTACCCTCTCAGAAAGAGGAAAAAAAAAAAAAAAAAAGAGACTGTTAAAACTTAGCCAGCTCTGTTTATATTTCAGATTAATTCCCAGTATATGAAAGATGGATTAGTGGTCTCAAAGAAATTGAATGGGTGAATTTTCTTTTGAATATCAGTTTCCTATGACATAGACATAAAACTATTTCTCATCTATGAGCTGAGGAAAAGCCTAACACCTGAACACAGAAGAGGCTCAATCCCCCTTCTTCCTACTCTCAATAAGCAGCTAAACTATTAATTCCTATAGAAAAAAAAACTTGTTGGGTCTTTTTCTGTGACAACAAACAGACGACGTGCCCAACCAGCTACTCGAGTAATATTACCACTTTTAATTTTTCACCCTGTAATTAAAGCACTGAAAAGGTTAAAATTCCCCTGGGATGTCCAGACGTAGAGTCAACAGCAGAACTGCCTCGAAGTCCCTACTCATGCGCAGACACACACTGCTCCCTGCTCTCCCTCCACACAGGTATTTTGAGAATTCACTTTACAAGAGCAACATTCATAAACAGAGATCCTGGTCTAAACAATGACGGCACTGACACAGCTGAGTTACCTAACCTTCCCTTCTTATGTTACCAGGAGTTAACCAGAAAGATCAAACTGCCCTTGCAGCCCAAAATGCAGCAGCTCTGCATGAACCATGTTGCAACGATGTACTATGCCTGGCAATTATGAAGCATGGTTTTTCTTTTCTTTAAATACTCCAAAAAAAGGAAATTGTTGTGAGTAAAGATGACCTTTAAAAGGGTTTCAATGTGCCAGAAAAGACAGTTCAGGAAATTTCACCCCTAAAGCCCTGCTAGGGCTGCTGTAATTGAACAGGGAGGGCTGTTCCCTCCTGCAGACATAGCCTTAATCTTTTTTTAACAACACCATCTAACAATCTCCAGATAAAGTATCAAAAGTTTGTAGCAGGTAGAAAATTGAGTCATGGTGCTCTGCTAAAAAGCTTTTGTCAGCAGCAATTTCCAGGTTGCCAAGAAGAGAGGTAGATGTAAGGTGCTCTTTGAGGAAGGCAGAGGGAATCTGTGCTGGGACTGGAAGGTACTGACATTTCACTGACAGATCCAGAGCAGCAGAAAGTCTCTTCGGCTAAAAGCTGCAACCCCTCGCTCCAATAGGTATTCCTCTACAAAGAGAAAATTCCTCTCTTAATCAAATTTACAAACCATCACTGGAAATATTTAACCATTCCTCGGGGGGGGGGGGGAAGTGCCAAGAACTGCAGTGTTTCACCTTGAAAATAGATAGCTCATTCATTATTATCTAGAGACAACAAAAGAGTTGCAGGCAGAAGAGGGTGTGCTCACTACAGAAGCTATTTATAGAGCACGCATGTTTCACCTTTTCCCTTCAGCTGCTCCACTTCGAGATGTTTTAATGTTTTCAAAACAGCACGTGACCTGTAATTCAAGCTCTACTGATACTTTCAACATGCAGAGGCTTTGCATTCCAGAAAAAAAAGCATTTATAAAGCCGATGAGAGCATTAAGACAACGTATCAAAAGAAGCTCTTTCGCAAAGGAATTTTGCTTCTGTTGAACACTCACCACAAAGACGATTTAGCAGCCAAAACATAATGCTTTCAGCTGCCGTACTTTTGGAAGGGGACGCTGCCAAAGTGCCATCAAGATGAAAACATTAAGAAGTTGCTGAATTTTCTGAAGTCATTTTTGCCAAAATCTGTTTGACAATGTCCTATCTATTAACTAAAAACAGTCTGGGACCGTGGAACTGTCTGATAAATGAAAATTCATTACTACAATGCAGTTGTAAGACTGTACATACAAACTCTCCAGATGTCCTTCTAAGGTTTGTCACAGAAAATAAATACTTTAGAACAAAAGAAAGGAAACTTCAAAATGTAAGAACATAAAGAGGCGGAATGTCAGACGTAGACGCAGCAGCATGTTGCCTTTCAGTTTCTCAAGTCAAAAACAAATTTTGAAACAGCAAGTTCCACTATTCTAACAGGATAAGCAGCAAATCTACTGCACTAAATTAGCAACATCAATGAGGTCTCACAAAGTTAATTGTTTTCTACTCATTTGTCACTGTAGGTTACAAAATCTCTTCTACAACATACCCAACTCCAAAGATGTGTTTTAATAACAAGACAAGCAAAAACTACTAAGAACAACAAGCTATGTAAAACACTGAAAAATAATAGGAACTTTATGCTGATTTCATGACATTGTGGCTTAAGGAAATAAGAGTGCAACATATATTTTAAAGTAACTGTAAATAATAACTCAATCTAAAATCTTGGAACTGTTGGATACTTCTCTCAGTAATTTTGAGTTCATAATTTTAGAATGCTGGTGTAGACAGAAAAAAAAAAGTAAAGAAAAATGCCTCTTATGCAAGAGAACCTGGATCCATTTATGATTCAGTCAACAATACAACAAGCCATGATAAAGAGAACTTTATCTGAAAAAAATATTTTGAATAAAACTCAAAAAGTTTTTGGCTGACAATTCATAAATGCTAATAATTTGAAATCAAAACAAGCACGTTGACAGATTTAAATATAGGCTGTTCTTAGAATAATACAATAGTACAATAATAGTGCTTTACCAAAATTTCTAAGAAAAAATGAAATCTGCATTGCACATATTAAAAATATATCACCACTACCAAGAATTCTATCAATTAAAAAAAAGAAAAAGACAACACTAAGTTCACACTCACAATAGCAAACTTGGACTGAAATGCAAACATGCATCACCAGTGGTATTGTTTACCCTTTACAGAAAATAGAAAAACGTCAGAACTGGAAAATTTCCCAAATCTTGAAAAAGTGACTCTGAGTAGCTTGCTGTCACATACTTTTTGATAATGCCATATACACCTCATCCAGTGTTCATACAGTACCTTAAAATTTGGAAACACGCTACTAACTCTATTTGGAAAGTGAAAGTGTTACTTAACATTGTTCCATTAACTAACTCTATTTCCAAGCAGTTTACACGTACCATCTACTTACACCTACTCAGTGAAACCCAGGAGCTGTTCCAGGCTCAGAGAAGAACAGACCAAGAGATGGGGCTGCTAACAGAGCAAAGGAAAGGAAGTTCAGAGAGCTAGGGGGTGTTCCACTGATCCACACCTACACAGACAGCTTCTGGTAAGCAGAATCATGCCCTCTATCTCTAACAGCCATTTAAATGAACCTGCAGACCTGCCAGCTAGGACTTACTTAGACTACTACACTACTTGGCATACATAATCACGGTGTACAGTGAAAAACACTTCTGCTTCATCATGTCTACCAAAGAACAGTAAGAAATGCTTACGGAAAGTAGTTTCCAGCTGTGCCTGTTAGCTATTTTTTTCTCAGCTTAGATCGGTGTTTGCATTTTTTTTTTCCCAAGACAACCAAAACTCTAAACCATTTACCTCATTCAGATTTTGCCTTTAAGTGGTATTCCTCCAAGATGGCAAAGTAGCATCCTACATTCAGTTCTGTCTGAACTTTGGACCACTCTTAAAAACAGATCAACAACACACTTTGAAATTATTTTGAAGTAAAACTTTGCGTGCCAACGCTCAGCCCAGAGGTAGTGTTAGCAGCCCACTTACAAACCAGAGGAACACCAATTTCTGATGGAAAATACCTTCCCGTAGTAACCTTAAACATGCAGGTGCAAAAGTAAGGAGAAGCGCAAAGAAAAGGATTAATTCACAAGGGCAGTGCCTAAAATGATCTAGGTACGTAATGAATGCACAGGGCATAGAGTAACTTACATTTGGGGAGCGCTACTAGGACAAATTTGGCTTTACCATCGCACTCAAGCACTAAGAGATGACCAGCCACAAACACCTGCACAGACCCGGTGACTCGTGTTGATGAAGACATCACCCAGGATTTGATATTCCGAGGCTCTTGCACGCGAGGGGCAGTGGAGGTGGCGGCGCACAGCCCCACGCACCCGCCGCGCTGACAGCCCCAGCGTCCGCGACTGCTGGCGCGCCTCCAAGGCCGCGTGCGCTGTGCCGCTGCCAGCCGCCCGTGCTGCCTGATTTATTCCTCCCGAGGCTGCGAACGCAACACACTTATTTAAAGGCAGCCTTCCTCCGGGACTTCCTTCAGGATCCCGAGCCTGAGAGTCTCACGTCTCTGCTGCTCAAATGCCACCACTCAACACTGCGGTCCAAGAGAGGTGACGGATGGCTGCGGACGGGCTGGGATGGGATGTGTCCACCCAGACTGCTCTTACCTGAGGGAAGGGAAAGGCTGTTCACACAGCAAGTCACGTAGCAAAAAGCCTTCCCCAGCCCAGCAGCCTTATCAGCCCTGTTTTAAGACCAACACTGACTGCTCCAGCTCCTGCTGTCTGCAGCTGGAGGCAAGGAACCAAACCAAACCTGCTCCCCATCAGCACAGTCTCAAGGGTCCCCTGAAGTTCCACCACCAAATTCCCATGGCTTATAACTTCCATCCTACCCCACGTGAACCACACGACCACGCTCTCACCAGCTCTGCCACAGCCTCGGGTCACACTCCTGCAAACGCAGGCAACCAGCTGCACCCCAACCCAGCTAATACGTACATAGTCAGCCCCAGTTTGCAGCATTACCTTTGCAGCCAAAGCAAAAGCAGCGAAGTCTTGGTGTAAATAAGAAATACCTTCCTTTTTTTAAAAAAAAAAAAAAAGAAAAAAAGCACACACAAAACCAAACAAAAACAACAGTAAAAATTCTCCTTCTGGACCGCGATAACACAGAAATCCGCCTCTAGCACAGTGATGCTCAGATTATCATCTAGGACGATACAGCAAACAACGCTTATTGCCCACAGAGCAGCAGCGGAGAAGAAGCAATCGAGTCTCTTCAATTAAAGGTCGAATACAGCACAGAGCAACCTCTAGAACCGTGAACGCTGACAGATGAAAGGTAAAGAAGGCAGTCAATGGCTGCAGGCCACTCCAGCAGGTACACAAGTTTTGTGTTTTGTTTTTTAAAAAGGGGTATCAGTTTAAAACAAACTTTGCTCCTCTTTGCTAAGAGTTTAACAGATCCTCTCCCAGTACACCGTATCTTAAGAGCAAATAAAACCTTTTTCCATAACTCTGGAAATGCTGCAGCTGATGGGTAGAAAAGTACTGTTTGCTGTGAGACACCAGCAGACAGGAGATTAATTTATATATCCAAAAATTCTTCCTGATATTATATCCCACAGAGATCATGTGATGGTTATTAACAAATTAAGAATGCCAAAGAAATCATAAGCTTCATAGAATGTGTGCAAATTAACATTTTATGATTTATGCTGCATGGAATATGGTAAGCCTCAAACTTCTGAGGGAGAAGTAATAGTTTATCTGAGCTGAGGGAAACTGGCTGGAACCATAATACAATAGCTTGCTGCAATGAAAATGTGAAGTGGGAGTCATCAAACTAGACTGGCACTAAAGAAAAAACTGGAAGTAAATTCAAAATGAAGGGCAAGGAAAAAGAAAGGGTAGTTAAAATGCAAAAAGCTAGAGACGGAGCTACACTAACATAATTGTGCTTTTAGTTCATCAGGCTGTCCAGATACTCCTGCTAGTGTACCCTAAGATGTTCATAGGCTGTCATGGAATATAAATGTAGGCAAACAGCAGGCTCAGGTTTACACGCAGCCATAACAAAGGCTAGAAACAAAAGGTTAAGATAGACTAATTACCTACAGTTACACTTGGAGAAACAAACCCTCACTCTGTTTCACTACAAAGATACCGAGTCTGGGGGAAACAAAGGAAACCAGGACAATGCAGGTGAACATCTCAGGCCCTTTTTTTTTTTCGAGAGGGAACAGATTGAGACAGCAGGATGTGCAAACAGCCTGGAAGGATCGGCATCCCGGGAACATGCTTCGGAAGCCCAAGAACAAGGACTGATTACTACCAGTCTTCAGAGGATCAGCGGGAAGACATTTGTTGCTAGCTTTTGGGGAGGAATTCGCTCCACTGCGGCGGGCAGAAGCAGGCATCCCTCCTGCAGGAAGCAGGCAGCTGAGATTCATCTCCCAGCCCTGGCTATCACCCGAGGTGATGCTGCTTCAGCACTTGCTGCTACTTGGTTTTCACATCATGGCATTAATGGGGAGAAATTATGCTTATTTGCCACAGCACAAGTATAAATATGGCAAATGGGAAAGTGACTGCAAATGAGGAAAAGTAACAAAACCAAACAAAGTTGAGATTAAACCTCTCGCGTTCATTAAAATATCCTTACAGCAACACAGCAAGCAAAAGGCTGCTCTTACATTTGTGAAAGTAAATATTTAGAGAGCATCAGTTGTTTTAAGCAACTCAGAAGACGGCTTGCTTGTCAAACAGATCCAATACGGACATTTTTTAAGTTGCTATTTACATTATTATTGCTAAGAGGAGAAATTTTCCAGATAACATGCCTACAGTTTAAGGCTTACTCTCAACTAAGAATCTTCTGTCTCCACCAAAAGGAAATAAGAGAAATTAAATCATCTCAAACTGAAGAAAACGTCCAGCAAGATCTGCTTGCTTTGAAGGGAAGGGAAAGGGGGGTAGCACCCAGCTCGAAACTAAATTTTTGTTTTGAAAATTCCCTCTGGCAGTCCAACATCATCTCTGCTCTCCTCACGTTGAACGGGCTCAATGCATGCACTTTTCATACTCTTCCCCACTCTTTATCCGGCTCCACATCATCTGTAACTCAAACAGTGCCTCTGCATGGCTTTTACAAAATAAGCATGATTAACAGCACTAAGTCCCACAGGGGATAAGGCCGAGTGGCTGAGCCCAGGCTAAAGAAGCCCCAAAATCTGAACTGAAGAGCAATTGTCTACACTGCTTTTCAAAGGCAAACTGAGTTGAACTCATGCATGCCACAAAACAGCACAGAGTTTCATCAGAAAAGATGGGTGAATGCAAGAAAGAAGAGCCTTTAAAACTACATCCTGCTTGACTCAAAACACTGCTTTATCATCAGGAAAAACTGCTTTCTCATCCTCTTGATAAAGGCTTGATCAAACTGCCACTGCATTTAATGGGAAGTGGGTAAAACCCTAAAAGGAGGATGACACCGATCACTAATAGAAACCTGGGAAGGCATTTTTAACAAGATTAGAAAATGACTACTTCCTGAAAAGAGCAAGTCTGTATTTCCATAAAGGTGCTTAAAGTTTGGGAAAACCCAGCACAGGATGTCTGTTACACAGGCATCCTGCAATAAAAAGCAATTAGGTCATCCCAACAGCACAAAACATTTATCTGATAAAGCAACTTTAGGCTGTACTCAAGCAGTTCAAGTTTAAGCTATGCCAAAACACAAGCCTGTATATTTCTGAAACTGCAAACCTTCCATCAGGAAATGGTATACTTGGACTAAAAGAGGAAATTACCACTCCCATTTCCATAACTAGTTGTGGAATAAATTCTTTTGTTTAAAATGGACAAAAAAAAGGAAAAATCAATGGTGCACTTCTGCCAAATGGAAAATAGAACTCAAACTTCCAGAAAGAGAGTTCCTAAAGCCTTTGTTTATTCTCTCATTTGTACATTAAATAGTCAAAAACTTTATTCTTAGCATTTTCAGGTTTTTTATTGTTTTAATTTTATTTACAACAAGTGTTTACATATTACTGCAAGAGTCAGGATGTTCACTGAAATCATGTTTATTCATAATCAAAATGGAAGGAGAAAAAGAGGTTTTCAACTGCAGGAACAACAGTCGTTATATAGGACTTCAAGAGGAGCTCAGCTCATTTGGGACTGTAAATTTTACAAGATCAATGTTTTCAGCAACTTCCTCTGGTCAACAGAGCATTACAAAGGACTCCAACAAAAATAATGAAACGCAACGTAGTATTTCCTGACAAAGCAGAAGAGAAAGGGCCACTAAAACCATTGTGTTGAAAGAGTTCCAGGATGAGTCTAAAACAACACTAACATCACAAAGGAGTCACCCTTGCATGGCTGAAGCCAGCCTGAGGGGTCCAGTATGATTCTTTTTCTAGCTGTCCAGGCCAACTGCAGTGGAGCCCCAAAACCAGATTGAATCCTGGGGAGCCACTGTAATAAAAATAAAAGTGAAATTTACAAAAATAAAAGAACATGCGAAGGTCACCTACGCCATAAATCAGAATACCCTTGATAACACTGGCACCCAGCCTAAACCCACACAACAAGTCCACACGGTGCATGAAAACAGGTTCTTGTGATTCACAGTTTTTCCATTCTGTTGCTAGGCTAAATCCTAATTCACTTCACACTGTTCAAATTATTACTCTAGGAAAATAAATGCAAATACAGAAGTCCTGGCTAGCACACCCCACCGCCAAAACGGGCTGGCATAACTTGCCATGCTACTGCTCCACGTAGATGTGCACCATCTGTCTCCAAAGAGGGAATGTGGAAGGACCTTTTCTCCATGCAGGAACACAAGAATTCTAAACGCATCAAAAACTTTGAGTATAAGTTGATTACCTATCTTTTTGTTTTCATAAAATACAAATATGTCAGTCAATCAAAAACTATGTACATTCCCAGGCAGCAATTTCTTGGCATCCCTGATCTCTGGGAGCCACATGCACAGCAAGCTCTTGAAACAGGTAAAGGGTAGGTGAGGGGAGGGTGGGGGGCCCCCGGTGAATTTTTTTTTACTGACTAAATGAAACCTTTCCACCACGTTACCACATTCAGAGCACAAAGCTGCTTCTCAAACAATGCAGATAAGATTAATGTGCAATTTTCTTTAACAGGTAATTTAGGAGCCCACCCCTTCCTCTATAGCCACACACTAATTCCCCTTGAATGAGCAAGGCATACCATTCTTCCTTGCCAGTGCAATGAAATTCTTAGGAATATTTACCTCTAACCTGCAGCACCCACAGGTTTAACAAGCTATAGCTATCCTGACTATTACTAAGATTCTAGATAGCAGTTTTGCACATACCATGTTATCCAAGCCTCTGCTAACATGCGTAGGGATGAACAATAAATTAAATATGTAATATATATATATATATATATATATATATATAAAATTAGTACCTCACACCCAGAAAATCAAAACTTTCCAGCCAACATCACAGACGGAAATACTAAAAAGTTAGGAAAGGCAAGGGAAAGCAGGAAAAAACTGCACAATCAAGAAAGGAAAAAAATCCCAGTATGAAGTGAAGAATAAAACAATGAAAGGAAAGAGAACAAATACAGCTAAGCACTCTAATTTGTCATTCAGATTTATTACCGAGTTACTGGAATTGTGGTTTGACCTCCAGACTGGGTTTTACAGTATGAAAGGTATTAGAATGAGTACCCCAACAAAAAGCACTTCTGGTAACATTTTATTTATAACTTTCACTGAGCAGCCAAGAAACACCTTACAACTATCTTTAACAAAGGAAAAGGAAACAATCACAAAACCACCATCATTTATTTCATTTTTACAGTGCACTGTAGAGAGAGACAAAACAAGGAGACAGAAGACCAAAACCTCAAGGACAGCAAGTCTCTCCAGCTGCCAGTGAGCCAACCAACAAGCTGCTTTCATGCAATGAAGGAGTAAATCCTCTTTGTGCTGGTAAGGTTTCTCTCCTTTCCAGATCCCAGGGTTCCCTTGCCATTTGTTTTTGGACTTCAGCTTCTGATAACCTATCTATACCACCACTATTAGCATGTGTGATAAGCTGCCAGGGGGTGGAAGTGGGGTTAATGCTTCATTTTGTTAGCTTTAGTTGTATATTAAAATACTCAAAGGTTGGGCTTGCTGATGAACATGAAACCCAACCCACAAGGCCATGTACACTGTTAATTGCCCCAGTTTTGTGTCTCAGGGTTGTTTTGTCTATTTTGCTTATCTCAAACTACACATTGGTCTTGCACTAGTATTAAGTTTCTTTTCAGATACAGGTCTCATGCCTACAGGTTTATCTTTTGCAATAGGAAAAGGTTCTCTCATGTTTCCTATGTTTGTATAGAATATATTTTTTAAGCTTTCATCATAACCTACACATTTAAAATAACCAGGAAAGAGAGGATGACCATTCCAAGCTCTGGCAGAAAAAGACGATGTTTGTATGAACTCTGATAGAGTGGCAAGTAAACACCGAAAAGAGTACCCTTCACTTGTAGAAAAGCTGAACAGTTGTTGCTACTTTTGATACTAATGGTTTAAAAACTGTTTTCCAGGTTAAATTCATACAAAATTCAGCAGTAAACTGCACTATTAGGTTATACCATTGTCACCTGCCTAATGTTGTTACCACAGTATACTTTCATAGCAAGACTGAGACAAGGTAACATATTAATTACTTTAGAGCCCTGTCCAAGACACCACTGTATTTGAAGTACTTAAAGGCAGAAGTAGAACAGGGTTCAATTCTATATACAGCCTCTGTTAGGATGATGAAAATCTGTAAACTTGGGCTTTTAACTTTTACTACTGTCAATATCCCAGCTCTCATCAAAACAAACTGAAATAATTCAAAGTCAGGCCCCTTACATAAAAGGCTATTGATTTATTTCCTTTATACTTAAAATGGTTCAGAAGAAAATTAAAATTCATAGGAAGAATACCTTCAGTCTCGTTCTCTTCTACAACGTGCCCATTTCTCCTGCAAATCTCCCCTACCTTCTCACTTGGCAGAGTAATTCAGAGGAAATAGCTGGTACTATACCAAAGTTATTAACTTTTTAAAATCAAAACACCCCCTTCCCCCAATACATCCTGGCACTTATCAGTTAAATGGGAAGGAAAAGGACTGTTTAGCTAGCATCAGGCTTCTAGGAGGCTGACCACTCCATGATTTAGCTTACTTTTATTTACTGGAAGGGGGTTTAAATATATCATTCCCTATACCAAGGTGGATTAGACTAAGCAAGCATTACTGCTCCCTACACTTGTTTTTTCCTGTTTACTTATCCAAACTGAAGGCTTCTTCCTCTGATAAGGACTGAGACACATCAGGAGATGCAAACATTATTGGCCATTTCCTTAAAAATGGAGACTTGGCCTGCCTTTCCTTTCTGCAGTCCAAGTCTCTGGAACAGAGTTGCAACAGATGTCCAGACAGTGCCTGCCTCCCTTCTTTTACTGGCCAAGCAAGTCTTAGATGTTCAAATTCATAGACCTAGCTTGCTCCTAACAGGCAACAATGATAGTTTAAGGCTAAAAGTCACCTTTTGACATGAATAGCTGACCGCTACACCAAGTATTTTCAAAATACTTTAACAGCACAGCATATATCAGTAATAAACCTGGTTAATTAAGCTGGAAGACCCAACGCTTGTTGACCCCTGCTTACTGAGCAAGAAACCCCTATTTCTCACCTCTGGCAGGATAATGCCATGGGGCGTTGGATTCAGCTGCTGGCTGAATCTTCCAACCTGTGACACACGTCCATTGGATCAACAAGTGGCCTCCCATGCTGTGCAAGAGGGATGAGGGAAAACACCGCTCACCTTGTCAGTACCAATTCTCGGGGGCGTGTTTGCTTCTGTTTATTTCACCTGTTGGTTGCATGAAAAATCATACTGAGACAAGATATCCAATGCCTCAGAAGAGGCACCGAAACCTACTACTGCCTTCTCCACCCGGCAGCAGGCACTTTGCAGGCCAGCCCGCCTGGTTGCAGCAACACCTCCTCAGTTTGGCTACGAAGTAACAGATGAGCATCCCTCTTTATGGATCTACCCCCAAGAGCTCAAAATGTTGCTCCATTAAAAGCACATCGCGGCACATCCTGCTGGCTGTGGCTGCTGGAATACTCCCCCCCTCCCCGACCCCCTCCAGTCTCTCATGGACTATAGAGCCGAAATTAGCTATTCATTATGTGTGAAGGAGTCTCACATAGAGCAGCACCCTGCTGCGAAAGACTGCTACTTTACAAGGCAATTTCAGAACTGCAGCATCTGCTACCTTCCTAATACGTATATTTAATGCTGCTGCACAATGTGCAGAATTATATGCTGTTCATTGCCTGTTTGTTCAGATATTATGTACTCTTAAGTAGCATTATTCCCTTTGAAAAACATTGTACTTCTTATTAGGCCCTCTCCCTGGTGTGCTTTGTAAGAGAGTCCCAAATGAGCAGCTCATGGGCTATTCTAGATCGAAAGAAAAACATGACTCAGGGTGAGGCACCTAATTGTGACAAGCAACTACTAATAACTCAGTTTATTTCTTGGGTCTCACTCCCCGCTGTATATTTTTACATCATTTTGATGTGAAGTAGAAAGGGAATCGTATTTCAAAAACTGGTGGGAAACCTGCTCCAGGTTATTCTTGCCCCTGGAAATACAAATACTCGTATTAGAGCAGCGGATTTTGCAAAACATTTTATTCTTTCTACTAGAGAATGCTCCAAGTAGTAAGTTCCGTTGCATACAGTTATTAATAGCTTTGTTCACAATAGCAAATTACTTCAACAGAAAGAAGAAGTTTTCAACTAGAGAAGTGAAGCTTTTGGAGCCAGGTATTGGACCAGCACATGCAAGATGTTCCCTGTCTTTCAATAAAGGCTTCAATATGACCCAATGCCAAGTGACTTCTTTAAGGCAGCATCATCACCCTGCCCTGCACCTAACTCGGAGAGAACAAGGGTATGAATATGGTTATTCCAGGTAGAAAAATGATTGACCATTTGGTCTATGGAGCGCTAGCATAGACATGATTTGCTTTTACTGACATTGCTTCCAAAGCAGCTCAAGCAAAGGCTGGTTAAAATCTGCTCTGCTACACTTAAGTGATGCCCTCTGGGAAACAGTACTTCAAATTTGCTTTGGAGCAAGAGAAGATAATCTGCTCTCTGTTGGAGGGTGAACATAAGGCAAAGCAAAGGGCATTCCAATATGTTTAGCTAAAACGAGTTTTATCTCAACTAGACACTCAGGATTACGCATTCAGACATTTGCTCTAGAGTTAGTTTTCAGATCTTTTTGATGTGAGATTTGGGGGCTATGACAACATGAAAGTATCCCCACAGGCTGCTTGAGGATGTTAAGAACAAAACTCTAGCTGGTACATTCTCCTCCTTCAAAGCTGCAAATAAATCTGAACATGAGAAAAAAGCAACAGAGACACCCCTTGTTGGCCAGACAGAACCTCAACCTATCTGCTCTTATCTGCTGTGAGCATGTGACAGTCAAACAACCCTTTGTTTTGATGTGAAATCATGTCCAAGCCTTCCCTAATCCCCCCCCCCCCCCCATTTCTATTTACACAGCAGACCAGCCTCATTCCTGAGGAAGGAGAGACTGCAGCGGGCTGAGGCTGCTGCCCAGCCTTCGCTGTAGCATGAGGCCCAGACGCTGCCCTGAGAGCCGTGGGAAGGGGAGCATGAGATGAGGCACGGCCGCCGCACAGCTTGGAGCAAGCAGCGGGGCGAATGAAGCAGGCTGCCCTCCGCTCCACGCTGCTCAGCACCACGGCCGGGACTGGGGCTGCTGTGCCAGGATGGGCCAGAAGGGAAACCCAACATCCCTGCTACACGTCCATGAAGATACATGCAGCTCTCACACAGTCACAAGTGGAAAAACAACGCTTAATCCTTTCTGTTCTGGGTCTGCTGAAGACAGTGCTAAGCAACATGAAGCATATGTATGTATGTTGTGCTCTTATGGGACATACTAAGTCTCTCTTCTAAAAGCAGTAAAGCCATTCAAACACCCCCTTCAGCACTCCCCGGACGATGAGCATGGATGAGGCCTGGACAAAAAGCAAGACCAGTGGTAACCCGATCTGTGAGGAGGGCCAGTCACAACTACTATGGTGCGTGTAAGAGTGAACGAAACCTTTTATTGAATGCATTGTGCTAGATTCTTGAGGAATAAGATATATTTCTTCCACAACCAGAATATTTAACAAATAGATGCCCTGCTAGTCCCTATGAAAGGAAACAACCTGTCATACCAAAACCATGAAGCAGAAGCAAGGCTCCTCTAAAAAAATGTTATTTTTTTTATTTATTAATCATCTACAGAAAATTCATGAAGTAGAAAATAGAACTGTCACATTCCGGATTTACAAACTTAATATGCTTTAAAAATATTTCTGCCAGAGATAAGACTGGTCTAGATAAAAAGTACATTCTTTTTAAGAGTCAGGATGTTGCAAGTTCACACATTGTTTTGAAAGGTGATATTTGCTTTTTGCATGAGAGGGCAATGCAAATTCCAAGCCTTCCAGACCATGCAAACCAATACAGGACTGAAGAAACCACCTTTTAAAAACAGGCTAATTCTTCATTTCTGGAAAAAACTAAATGAAAAAAAAAAAATAAGTTGTTAAGGATGAAGGGAAGTAAACTTTGTATTTTTTCTTCAGTCTGCCTTCCAAACAAATAAGCACTGGAGTAGCCACAATCATCGTTTTTTTCAGGTGAGTTTCAGGGACATTGTTTTCAATCTAGCTGTCCCAGAAACCTTATTATTTACCACATCTAGACAAGGAATTTTCATATGAACTAATTTTTATTAGCGATTTTTTTCTGAGAACACTGGTAGGCTCTATGGCTGTAACAAAACGGTGGTTTAGTAAAAGGAGTAATTACCTTAAAGCTGTTCTGTGATCTAACCAGCTCAAAACAAATATTACCTGTAGTTATTATTTCAGAGTTAATATTGAAATCGGTGGTAAAACTTACTGAAAGAAACTGCTGAACTCTTTTTTTTCCTTAATTGCCTGTTAAACAAGAAAAAAGCTTTAATAAGAAGAAAACAAAACTTATTCTGATTCAGAGCTCCTGGCCTGGAGTTCTCCAGTAAGAAAACTCCTTTCCTAAAAGCTGAGGAAACCTCCCTTCTTACTGTTCTTTCAGGGTAATGAGCACAGAGAAAATTATCACCAAGTACCTGTGCCTCCAACCATCTAATGAAGTTTGCTTTGTTTTCCTGAGGACGCCAAAGGCCTTGCTGTAAGGAAGTAACCCACTCCACCACTTGGGTAGTTACACACCATTGACCCATTCCACAACCACTTCAAAGGACGGAGAAAAAGTTTCCAAAACACCAGAGGCATTTCCAGCACTACAGAGTATTTACACGCCTAATCCACAAAAATCATTGGCACTGCTCTGCGTGCGCACAGAGGGGGTTAGGGGGTGCGTTCTTCCCCCTCTATTATGGATTGAGCACCACCGTGTAGAGGAAAGGTGTCAAAAGTGCACCAGGAGGGCAGAGCAGGCTGAGACAGAGCAACAGCGCAGAACACACACACAGCACATCTGCAACATATTTACAGCAGTATGAAAAACAGAAGTTCATATGCAAAGCTTCTGCAGCCAAATGGGTAACCCGGGGAAGGCCAGACATGAAGGCTGCCTAAGTCCAGCAGAAGATGAGCTCGCAAGGAAGACAGAGGAAGTACCCAAGCTGCTGCTCCTGGAGTAGTGAGCTGCAAAACATGTGGGTTACGCCTGCCCCAAGGAAGACCAGTGCATGAGAGAGAAACACACAGTCTAGACAGGATGGGGTGGAGGGGGTCCGGCTTGCTGGTTTCCACTCCTTCACAGTGAAGAGCTTTCCCACATCAAAAGGCTGGAAAGCAGGGGGCAATGCAGTCTTTCAGGAAGACCTACCCCGTTTTTTTAATAATGTCTGCCGCCATTTATTGATTATACTTAGTCATAGGAAAGGTTAGAAAGAAAGTCTTAGAGAAGATTATTTTGCCACTTAATATCTTAAGGATCATGTTTTCCTCTGGCTGTGCCACCAATACTTGAATCTTACTCACTATCTCCCCAAAAATCTCATGTTTGCTAAGTCTGTGCTAAGAATCCTTCAACCTAGTCCATAGCCTTTTTGAAGCTAGGAAAAAAACAAACAGTAAGCTGAATATTTTAGAAACCACTACCAACAGATTGAAAATACGCAAAGAACAGCAGAGTACTCTGGATGCCGAAACCCTGGGAGAAAAAAAAATAGTTTTCCTTCTTCATTCAGGAGCAGCGCTTCAGTCATAAGGCAGCTAACCAAGTATACCAAGTCTTACCCTTTGAAGAGCATGGAAGAAGGGTGAGGAAAAGACCTATTAGAAAAAATAAGTCTTCAAGAAACCAGAAAGTATTTGAAATATAGTATTTAACAGTTGTTTAAAATATGCACAAGTAGGTTTGGAATGGTTATCCTTATTTAGAGCAGGAGCACATCTGTTTTTGTGTAAGTAAATACAGTCTGACAGCAATTTGGATCATCTATCAGAAAGAATCAACTGCAAGTTTAATAAGCATTATTTGCATTCTACATAATAGTCTATTTGTTCTTTCAAGCCATTGCAGTGATAACACATTTAAAGTCTTCTACTGTGTACTAAATCTAAGGTACCTAGGCAAAGCACAGCATATTCCAGTTGGATGCTTCCCAAGCCATATCGCTCAACTTTTTAAATATTACTGCCATCTGGCTACTAGGCTCTGTTTACCAAAACAGTAGCTGTGCACACATTGCTACAGCAGCTGTAGTCAAAAAATTTAAGTAATACCATTTGGTTAGGTTACAATTCATATTAAAAAAAAAAAAAAAAAATCTATCAAATCAGTTACTGTTGTACCTTGAAAAATTAAATACACATGGCTTTGTGTTTTGATTTCTTTCTCACTTCAGTGCTCTAAGCTTCTTCAACTTATTTCCCAATCACACTGACACAGGAAAGTATTAACAGCAACTGAAGAATTTAACAATAATTTAACCTGCTATATAAGTAGGTCACTGAAATGCTGTTGCACTGGTACCTCTGTGTCATTCTTGGGGTACATCTCAAGTCACAGGACGTTCTCAGTGAGACCCCAATACCACGTGGTTCACAGGCTGAAAATTCGGATAAATCCCAGCAACTCTTTCCAGTGTCTCGGCCACACTGAACGAAATAAATATTTCAATTATGACTAATCTGAAACAATGCACAATGAAAGCTGGGGAAGTCTTGGGAGCAGTGGGAATATTTAAAATTGGAAAAGAGCCTGTGGGGTTTTTTCCTATTCCTAATTACAGTACATTGTATTAATCAGGCCTGGAAACCACAAACCCAAGGCTCTTTGTGACCAAGTTGTCATAGCAGCATCAAACGCTCTCAAGGCCAAACAGGTGAAGATGCATTTTCAGAGGCTTACTACAAGGATATCCTATAGGTATACAGCACAGAGGAATTCAAATCTTTAAAAAAGCTGTGGCTTCAGAGAGCCAATATCCTTGACTGGATAAAAGCCAGTGATGATGTAACTAAAGTAGAGTTTTAAGTTTCTTTTTTTAAGTTCTGTGCTGCTTAAAGCCTCATCTAAAGCTCCATCCAGATACCTATTTGTTTCAATACCCAAATAACCAAACATAAGAGTCTAGTTGTGCATATTTTAAGCAACTGTTAGATTTGAAATAGTTGTTGTACCAGTTTAAAGAAAAGCACATGTGTTTGTGTGCAAGAAAATACAGTCTGACAGCAATTTGGATCAACTACCAGAATCAACTGAAAACTTAATAAGCTATGGGATAATTAACAAGCGCAGTTCGTACTTATGTGAGTATGTTGAGCTACATGCTGTTGGCCCAGGTTTTCCACCAGCAACTCAGTATGGGTTTGGTGTGTGCATATGCGTTCCTCAGGGCAGTCACTGCTAGTTCGCACATCTGAACGAAGGCTGCAGGCTCTGCGGTCCCCAACAGCTCTGCAGACCCATTTTGCAGGCAGTAGAGTAGAAAAAGAAGAGGTCTCTGTTCTCATCCAGAGAGCAGAACAGTGTGCACTACAGTTTGTTCACAAGATGATGTTTTATAAAGAATTCAGTGTTTTGGGAAGCAATAATTAAGCAGTTACTTTTGCAAGGAAGAGATTTCACTTCTCACAGTGACTGGGGTTATGTTCTGGTCCACCACGACTGACACAGGTACATCTGGCCAAATTTTATTCTGAGCAGGTTTGAGTGCTTTATACAAGCTTTCAAGCCATCTGAGCAGTTTTTCCTTGCTAGGGAATAGTATCAGTTTTGACTTGACCAAATAAAAAAAGTGTGATTAGAACAAAACAGAAGGCTTTAAAAATCAAAACATACATCTGATTCATAACCAATCAGAAAGAAAACCACCTAATTGTGAGAAAATCATGCAATACGAATGGAAATCTGCAAGTCTACCAATATAAATAACTTCATGAATGGATTCTGACATGTCAGAAAAATAACCGTTAGAAAGCATACATAAGCTTATAGGCCAAAAAGATAAACCAAGAAGTATTTTTCTTCTTCCCATTTCATAGGAAACAGCCGTTAAGTAGGTCATCTAAAAAGAAAAGCTGAAGAGGCCACATTAAATTTCCTCAGAGATTTTGGTAACATAAGACTTATTTCATCCCAATAACAAAATAAGCCCTAATATGAAAGATTCAAGTAATCAAATATTAATGAACAGTAGTAACACAATCCTCAGATTTTATAACACTGCTCAGCTGCTGTGTATTTTTTGAAAGCAGGAATAAATTTTAGAGTTGGATATTCCTTCTCTGGATGTGGATGTAAGCAATGAGCAAAACAGAAGATATAATTAAGAAAAAGCAGACAAACTGCAGCACCAGATTACTCCTCCTCAAACTCTACTTATCTCCTGGAGAAGTTTACTACTGTGGTGCTTGCTACAGACACATGTTATTCTTTCAGGAGATTGATCTCAGAATCCACAAGCACATCTAGCAGGGAGAAATGGTATTATAATACCCAGCGTAGTTCGATTTATTTTGGAAAGACGTAGAGAAAAGAATGTGTTACCCAGTATAAAGACATGCTTGTTTTTGATAGTGCCTTATACCTTCAAACCTGACCTTTTATGCACTTATGTTAAATCTTATAATGACAGAGCTGGCATTGATGCATGAAGTGTTTTTCCCATTCGTATAACATACATAAGTCTAGTCTCAATTAAACTCCTGTGAGCTACATAAATGTATACTTAGTTTCTACATCTGACCTCCAAGGCCTATACTTCAACCTAAACACTTAAATGAAAGGTTTCAAGCAGCAGCAATGGTTTCTCTCCTCCCTCCCCCCCCTTTCAGTTTTGTGAAAACAAGAAATCCTCTTGTAATGCTCCTCTCTGCTTCTGACCCACACCTAACTGCTTTTCCACTGCTAAGTAATACCAGCTGGGGCAGCTATGGATGAAAGCATTATACACTTGCCCTGGGCTTCAGAATCTCAAGTCTCTGGTTCAATTTGCACAGGTTGTCCAGATTCCATCACCATCTCTCCAATGATGCATACACATCTAAATTCAAATGTAGCATAGGCCAAAGTTTAATTTAATGTTGTTGAGAAGAGGGAGGCAGAATTGTTTTGAAATTCTCCCCTGAAAAGCAGCCTGTTGTATTAGAACAAAGCAGCTTGTTTCTATCGTTCCTTTGTTTGACAAGTTTGGGCTGGTTAGAAAGGTCATTTATGCCTCAAAGCATCAAATTAACATTTGAGGACATGAATTTTAAAAATGGCTATTTGCTTCTGCTCTCCGAATTGTTAATGCTTTAAAAAAAAAAAAAAAAAAAAAAAAGAAAGAAAGAAAGAAAAAAAGACCTAGCCCGAGTCCAAAAGGAAAAAGAGCCTTTTCCTCAGGCAAACTAAGCATTGATTTTCTGTCCATGCCAATACAAGCTGACTATATCTTAATTAAACCTCACAAATTAAGCAGGTAGTTGAAATGGTGTCAAATAAAAACCCTGTTTAATTACTGAAGAAATACTTTTTGGCATATCACATACAACTTTCTCCCCCCCTCTACATAGGTAAGCCCGATACTCATAAATGTGAAATCCCCACCAACAACTACTTCCAGGCAAGCTTCACGCTGACTTGGAGTCTTTAACACAGTACTGCTCTTCTTGCTAGTCCTGGTTTTAATAAGCCAAGTCTCCACTCAAAACTCAAATACAATTATTTATAAGCATTGGGTTAAGAAAAAAGCCTATGCACTTTTAAACAAGATAGCCAAAAGCATTTGGATCAACTTCTCTAACCATTAGGCCTTCCACTCCCACCTCTAAAAGCACCTGTGGTTTTTAAGGAAAACCTTCCCAACTAGCAACACCTCAATAAAAGTTGCATTTCACTGAAAACATTAGAAGCCTACAAAACATCCACAAACCCACAAATATTTCTTCAAAGCCAAACGAAGCTGAACTCATGTATCCCAAACAGGTACACCTTCAGCAAAAGCTGATACCTGGTCATCATTTGGTTTCCCGAGCTCCCCAAAATCCGTTCAGCTGCACTGCATTCATTTCCCCCTCCCAGTAGATGGAGACAGGAATACAAACTGCAGATAGAGCTCCCAGCCGTAGGCAGGTCTTGCTGGCTGAAGGGATTCTAATTTTAGGCAATAAGGCCCGAACAATAGCAGCACCAGCTCGACTCTGGCAGCCTGCACAACGGCAGCTGGCAAAGCCAATGCCAGCAAAGTTGTTTCAAAGAGGTGGGGCGGCAGGAGGAGCCCAAGGTAGCGCTCACACAGTGTGTTTGTATTGGCAACCTCCCTGGGAAACGTCCTCGCCTGCCAAAAAGAATCACCCAGAATTCACTGGGGATTGCTTCTTAATGCTCCATTCAAAGGGGAATTTTTTATTCACGGAGAACAAGCCTCACGCACGGTAAAAACTTTGAAGAATTACCCAAACCTTTCGGTCACAGAGAAAGAAGCATGTCAGAGCGCTTTCACAGTCTGAGTGTTTCAGAGCCCCGGCACCACCGACCAAACCCAGTGAGCCAGTTCCAGCCAGGGCAAGCCTCGCAGAAACTCAAACACTCCACGCTATCTCAAACAGACACCACTCAAATAGAAATCAGCTCCTTAGTATACAACTCAGTAGTACAAGCTCTGTGACAGAGCGATCTGTAGCAGCAGAAACACTGCCTACATGTTGCTAGGCACTAGTTCATAGTAAATACAATTGTAAATTGCTAGTATGAAAACAGCTGTTATTTTGAAGACAGCAAAAAACTGAGACAACAGATCCTTACACAAGCCTGGGAAGTCAGTTTTCTTCATGTTTCCACCTGTGAAAAATATCTCATTGTTTCATGCTAAAACAGGGAAAAGAGCAGTAAGCAAGGGGAAAAAAAGCAACCCGCATAAATATGGTTATAGAATGCTGCTTTGCCACTTTCCTGTAATTGTTATTTGTTGAAACATCAATGTACGGAAAAGAAAAAGTATTAAAACAGAGTTACCCACAGAAGTTGCTCCTGAACACAAAGGAACTATTATTTTAATGTGTGCAGCTATCAGCATGAAAGCCAGATATTGTCCTTCCACAGTCAGTTTTGCTACTAATACATTTGTAATAAACCAATTAAAGAGCCGTACTATTCCAACCAGGCAGGCACAACTATGTGAACCTAAACTCGTGAAACATTTTCCCTTATCATTTTTAGTTTCAGATAGCACTGTAACAGCGTGTTGATTATACGGATCTGCGCAGCAACCATCACTTCAAAAAGCACACTTTGAAATAGCCTGAGAAAAAAAATCCCAAAACTTGATGAAGTCTGACAAAAGCAAGCCTGTACTGTTCCACACCACTCCTATGGATATTACAAACCTCAAAGCACTGGACAAATGCAGATGATGCTGTATCTCCATGTACTATTAAAATATCTCTGTGACATAAGTACCATAGTGTGATACGAGGATTTGTCAGCTAGCACAAAAGAGCTCTGTAATATATTTCAAGGATGGAACTAGGGTACACCATGTTTCACAGAACATAATCGCACATACTTGAGCCATCAGAAGCAGTTAACAACAAAGGCAACACAAAACCTCTTCAACCAAATTCTAACTGAGCAGGATCCAGTTTTTTCTTAACTCTGGACCACTCTATTAGCACCTGCAGAGACATCTCAAACATGCCAACTGGTGTCTCCCTTTGGGAATGAGGACAGAAGAACACTCAGTGAACTATGCCATTTACATCCCGAAGCTCACAAAACGCAGAATGCATTTGGAAGAATAAGGTAAGAGAATGGAACACAGCATCAGAAAAGGTTCAAGTCAAAAAGCTACACGAGATCAAAGTTAGCGATAAAAAAAATACTTTCTACAGGGACTGAAAAGGCATTTTAACACAAGTTTAAGAAAGGCTGCCCTCACTCATTTAGCTGCAGCCCCCTGTCAAAAGTTGTTTTACTTATATTAGAAGAAAAACGTAAATAGCTACAGGCAGTCAAGCCAGCCACCTGCAATCATGTCTGTGTTGTGCAGGATCTCTCGGACCACATTTGGCAGGGGGCTCCCAGGGACAGCATGTGGACTCACGCTTCTCCTTGTCACTGCTCTGCTCTTCCCGCAGTCCCAGAAGACCTCCTGGCAAAGGGCACCCACTGCAATGCCACCACACCTCACATCCTGGGGGAGGGACAACACAGGATATGCCAGGCAGACTTGAAGTAAAAGCTGACAAGTGTCAGGGAAGGAGAGATGGAAGAGGAAGCAGCATGTAGCACGTGGGATGGGACAGACATGTTATTTGTCACCCCCACTGTGTCTGACACCCAGCAGGGCAAGCAACAAACAGAAGAGATTTTCATCCTGATTCAGCAAACCAGAAGTGAGATAGAGAGAAAGCAAAAACCAGACCAACCAACCTTCTTTTTTATAGCTAGAGGTGCATCTCTATCCCTACTCCATGCAAATCAAGAAACAGATGCAAAACAAAGCCATTTATTTGCCACTGCAGATTTAAAAAAAAGTAGGGGAGACACTTGATAAACTTTCATATTCTTCTCCAAAAAAAATCTACTCAGAATCATTAGAAATGCTTTTTGCCAGACTCAAAAACAATTTTTTAATTTATTCATAATACACAGGAAACTGGTTCTGTTGAGTGTTATTTTCTTACCTAATCAAATAGCTGCCTCATTTATTATTCCTAATTTATCCACCAGCTGTGAGAGTTGTGCTCTCAGTTCTCTGGCTGTAGGAGTTCACCAGATGGGCAGTCGCCAAAGAAAGACCTACTGGGGAAAAGGAGGGGAAGAAAAAGCGGTATCTTAATCAAAGCCCTGGCTAAAGCTGCATGTGAAGTCACCTTCTTGTCAACATCTCCAGAAAAGAAGCAAAAAGTTACCCGAACTAGAGACGAGGATGGACAAGGACACAGCTTTAGCACCAGCATCCCTTTACCCAAAGGGGTCCATACAGGGCAAAAAAACATAACATGGTACTTAATAGCCTTCCAGGAAAGGGAGAGCACCCACAGGAAGTCAACAGAACACACACGCCCCACATTCATTAGAGGTTTTATCTGTCTGCCTACTACCCTCTGCCTGTTAAAAGAGGGACACGACACCTGTGATGTGCAAAGGGGTTGCTACTACTGCATTGTTTTAGCATTTTAGAGGAGTTTGGGCATTCTGTTCCTGAATTCTTGCACTGACATCCTAACGCACTGCCAGTACTGCGCCACTACAGATGGTCCAGATCTCTATGAGACAAGACCACCAGCTGGTGGGGCACAAAGGGAAAACAACGTGCCATTTGGGTACCGGCACTGCATCACTGCTCCATACTTCTATTCTTTTAAATGTTAAATTCTACTGCACAAAATTTCTTAGTGGATACATTACTGGGTACAGTTCCCTTTGGTTTACAAGGGAAGAGCCTCCCTCTTAGAACTGCTTCTAGGCTTGTTTCGCTGTGAGTCACCATGATGAGGGACTTCTAGGTACAAAAGAAAGGAGCACTGCACCTTGAAAAAACAGGCTCTGAAAAAGAGAAGCGAAACAGTACATACGAGGAACACTATCTACCATAACAACAGCCAAAACCAACTATGCAATCAAGATTACTTCTGCCTTAATTCAGTTTCAATTAAAATACCAAAAACAAACAAAAAAAATGCGTGCTTATGCAGTCATTTTAGTAAAATCCACAGTAAAACCCTTCAAATTTAATCTATCTTTTATCTAACAAAAACAAACTAAACCTCCAACAGTGAATTTCTGAAGCAGGCAATATGTTAATGATTCTACATGGATAATATGGGTGATACAGGGATGGTTGGACCAGATGATCTTAGAGGTCTTTTCCAACCTCTATGGTTTTACATGGTGCCTATTCTTTGCATAAACATGAAATTTCAGTGAGTGTCTTGTGACCCAAAACCAACATGCCCAGTTACTCTACAATACACAGTAATATTTAGGTAGTTTGAGCACTCCAATGTCCTGAGTTTTTTGTTTGTTTTGTTGTGTTGTTGTTGTTGTTGTTTTTTTAATGGTCTGTGCCACATTTAGCTAGACTTAGTCATTTTATAGCTCAAGAGGAAATCCCAGATTGTGCTCACTGGAATGAGGTGTAAAACTAGTCTGATTCATAGAGGCAACCCAGAGGCTTCGTCGTAGTCATGCTATTGTATTACTGCTGCCTGGATGCCCCAGACAGAAGCTGAGGCACCACTGTGGTATGCACTGCCCAGTAGCAGTCATGAAATTTAATAATAATCTCTAACAGACAAGACAGGAAAAGGACAGCGGAGAAAGCAACACACAAGCAGAGTGACTCACCCAGAGGCATACAGCACCACAGCGGTACAGAAGAAATTCACCTCTTCTGACTCCTAAAGCCCCAACCGCTGACTAGGTTACCTCTCAAACGTCAGTTTTAAAAGGCGTTTTCCATACCAGTACATCTGGTCTTTTCTGGCTTTGCTAAGACTTGACCCAACACCCTCTGCCAGTGAGTTTCATGAACTAGTCCTGCCTTGCACAAACAAGTTTTCCACTGTAACAGTTTCAAAACTCACCTCCCTTCTGCTCGTCTCCCGTTCGTCCTCATTATTTATACAAACAGGCAGCTCTCTACTGAAGCCACCTACGTCTGCAACACGTTCACAGGAGAGGAAGCGGGAGAACAGCGAGCAGAGAGCTTCTCTTGGGCTGCCTTCCGTCCCCCCTCCTCCTCCGTCACACTCGGTGAATCGCGATGTGCATGCGGCTGAACTCCGAGCCGAGTCCTGCGGCCTGCCTGCGGCTTCAGGCCAGACCCCCGGCGGGCTGCGTGCTGCACTGCGACGAGGCACACGGCAGCCGGCTGGGTCTGTTAGCGCAGACTAGAAGCAACAAGGAGAGGAGGTAGCACGGGAAGATAACTGCGTTATAAAACTGAAATAAAAAAGGAGCAGCTTCACAGTAGCTGCAAGCGCCCAGGCAGCCCAGGAGCCTCTATAACCGAGATTTCTCCTGAAACACGTAAGGAAACCAGGAGGAGCCGAGAACCAGGCGCGCAGCACGGCTTCCTACATCCAGGCACGCTGCCAGCAGGGCCGTACCGAGCCGCGCCTCCTGCCACCCGCGGCAACCCCGCGCCCCCCGGCAGCGCTGTCAGCCTCTCCTCCGCACAACCGGGCCCCACCGGTCCGGGGCACCCCGCGCCGGCCGAGCCCCCGCTGCCCGTGAGGGGCCGCGGCGGGGGGCGGTCGCTGGGCGGCGCCGCCGCCGCCATGATGGCGGCTGCCCCGGGCTGAACCGCCCTCGCCGCCGTCAGCTGGCGGGGGAGGCCGCATTCCTCGGCGGTGCCGCCGGAGCCGCCGGTGGGAAGCTTAGAAAGCCCTCAGCTGTGAGCCAGGAAAGCGAGGGAGCTGGCGGGCGGCCAGGCGGCTGAGCTCAGCGCTTCGCAATGCGCTTCCTCCCGGCGAGCGGCTTGCATAATGCCGGAGGGAGGCAGCGAGGCAGGGACGGGCCCCCCGGACCCCCGCCTCGCCCCGCCCCGGGCCCGGACAGAGCAGCGGCGGCCACCGGGAGCTGTCGCGGGCTGCGAGCCGTGAGGCGGCAGGCTGTCACACAAGTGGTTGCCCCTTAGAAACGAAGGGGGCCTGCCCAAGGTCGCGCAACCTCCGCTTACACGCCTCGTCCGTGCGACCACAGGGCTCCCCCCCAGGCCCGGAGGGCAGCAGGGCGCCGCGAATCCCCGCGGGTGCCAGGGCGACCTCAGGGCGCTCCTGCGCCTCTTCGCCAGATCAGGCTCAAGAGTGAAGGTAAACGCGAGAGCTGAAACCGGTCCGACGCTGCCGAGTGCAAGTGTCAACAGCACGCAGCGATTTCCTTGACCGAGCAGGCTCGTGGTCTTCCATTTTGTAACGCTCTCTGATCACCGACCCCCTGCTAGGGCTGCCAGCGCAGCTCCATTTTTCTGAGCACGTGCAGCACCAAAGGACTGCGAGCGTACCAAGTTTCTGCCCTGTCAGGTGAACATCTATCCAGTGCGCGCTGCGCCACCCAGTCAGGGGGACTAACTGTACAGACTGGTGGTGATACCCCAGGAAATACTTGATTTTGTTTCAAACTGGTAAGATTTTATGATTTCAATTGTCAGCATCACATCACTACCATAAGATTACAGATATTACAAACCTGAAACAAGCTCTGAGAAGCGTCATAGTAAAATTAAAGTTTTAATTCAGCTGACAATGTGCAACTCTGTCAAAGGAAATCCTTCGCAAAAAGCCTGAACACATTTTACAGATATGTGGTTTTTATAGCTGTTCCCCCACTACCATTTACTACGTAAGACACCCAACTCCGAAGAAAAAAAAGTCTCCGTACTTCCTGAAAAGGGGCAAGCACAGTGCTGGCAAGGACACAACTTCATAAATTACCTTTTTTTTTTTTTTTAAAGTGACAAACTAGCCTGCCAAAAATGGGTGTCCGCATTTTAGTCAGAAAAAATGTAGGTTCCCCATTTAAAAGGAAAGATAGCCATCTCATCCAGCATTCATCAGAACTGACACCACCCAGGCACAGTTAAAGCAAAATAAAAAGATGTGATTTCTGAAACAGTAAGTTCTCACACATTTTAATCTGGAAGACATACCAGAGCACCAGCCTGTGCTCTTAAGTCGTATGCACAGGTAGGATGGGAGCGAAGAAAGGATGTCTCTTCTCCCACACTCCTTCCATGCCACATATGCAATCTAAAAACCTGGTTTCAAGGAGCCTCCCTTTTCCAGCCTTTTGTAACCATGACTGTTATGAGGTGCAGAAGCTCCAGCTGTCAGACTCTTCAGAGCTGAAGCTTTACAATGTTGTAAGACCACAGCACACACGTCACTTTAACCAACAGCATAAAGGATTTACAGACTAACGATACCTAGTATTTCTACTGCTCCCTTCATGCCCAGTTTTGTAAATCTTGTGCAAATTGCATTCGGTGGTGAGCTGGACAAAGTGAATAGTTTACTACTACATGTAAGAGCATTCTACCTGGATGCATAACTGACACCAGTATCTAAACACATGGAATGAATCAGTTCCATGTCTTCAAAACACCAGAGCACTTATTTGAATAAAAGTTCCCCATAGCTACTCTAACTGCCACAACATACATATTTTAAGGTAATATGTTATCAGCATATACAGCAGCACAAAAACCTTGAGCACACTAAGGGATGACAATACTTGCTGTGGGGACCATAACTTCCAGTTTTCTTGACATTTACAAATTTGGTCTCTGCTTCTGGCATGCAAACTATTTCTTTTACGTTTGATACATAATTGGATTGGAAAGGATCTGTTGCTTTATCTGTCTGTTCTATCATTACAGAGTACAATTCACAGATCCACAGTCATTAATCTTTCTGAAATACTCCTAACAATGTCAGTTCCACAAACTAAAATCTTTCACTGGATAACTGACAGCAGTGTTAAAGGGATTTCAGTTATTGAGCTCCCACTTTTCCAAGTTCCAGGTTTTCGTTTTTGGGCATTTGCATGAACCATTAAGAATAGTTCCCCACGAGCCCCCTCAGCTTCTGCCATTCCAGTTATGCCCCTAAACCACATTTGCTGATATAAGACAAGTTGGAAAATTTCTTATACATTTTTTAGACACTACAGAGTGTTATAAGATTCAAATTAACAACTACTTTTAGATGCAGAGGTGGACAGATAATTTAGATTTGGATTTAGCTTTGTATGCAACACTTCCTCAGGAAAATTTCAGGCAGCTCTCACTGAAAACAATGTCACTTCAGTGTTGCTGTTGTTTTTAAACTGTATCACGATTATCTTGATAGTCCTCAGAATAAAATCCTTCTAAAGCAATGCTACGATAATCACATTAAGTGTCCTAGGGTTTTCTCATTGCCATTGAGCTTCTCTGATTTAAAAATAGTAAAGCTGTAAGTGTCTGATTCTTAGCCTTTGGACTCTTTTTAAACTTACTGTTTTAGCTGCAAAGGACAGATTGAAAATTGCAAACCCCTAAAAAGCATTACAAAAGGCAAATAACCAAGGAATTTCAAAATTATCTCCTAGGGTCTTTATCATTAAAGCCTTTTGATTTCAAAAGAAATTAATAACAATTTTTGGAGATTTCAGTTAATTATATAATGCTATACCTGCTTAGCCTGTGAAACCACACATTAACATCTTTGTCCTCATCCTCTCTTCCCCTTTTTTGCTACACCCTTTTGCATTGTTACTTAAGAATAAACTTTTCAGAGCTAGGACTGACTGGTAAGATGAGTTTGTACAGGATCTAGCACAAACAAGATGAAAGAAAACACTGCAGTGGAGCACAGGTGAGTAAGTGATGGGGAAGTACTGTGCTAGCAGTATACACAACCCATGAAGAAATCCTTCAAAGGATAACATCTTCACCTAATCAAAGATGACAACTTTATGAACTAAACAAATCATTCAGACTTTGTAAGGTGAAAAAATATTGCTATAAAAAGCTTTTTTTTTTGTACACGAAGTGTATGAAACAGGAAATCCAGACAGTGAAGACTTTTCCAACACAAGAACAAGTAAGTGAAGGGAAGCAAAAGGACAACTCAGCATGAAGATCATACAGTTAAAATTTCCATTTCAGAGAAAAACTAAGGTGGCTTTTATAACCAATAAGCATATTTATTTTTACTGCAGTTAAAAATAAATTACTAGCCTTGCAATTATTCTTAACAACAAACTTCAATGCTAAACTGCAGCCTCTTTAAAGCTGGCAACTCTTCACAAGTGCTATTTAAGAACAAACTGAACTCTTGCATTTCCTTTATGCACACTAAGACATGGATTTCTCCTGCAAGCTCTGCACTTTCAAAAAGATCTCTCTCTTGTCTCTGCAAACCCGCATTTCATTCATAGGAGGCCTAAAAAAGGGAAGTTTCAAATGGCCTTAACTTACCCACACAGCCTCTTCCACAATGGATAGTTCAGTGCCGAGATATTGCCTGCTTTATATGAGCTAAAGATGAAGGGCTAAGGACCAGACCGTTTCATGGATTCTATAGCAAAGGAACGATGAGAGGCTGCTGCAGAGGCTGCTCCCTCGTTTTTCTCAGCCAACCTGTATATGTTTCAGGAACCATGTGTTCTCTTTTTCAAACAGCAAAGACAGAAGTTAGAAGAAGCTTGTCCAGTGAGAGCAAATTACATGGACTTTTTTTTTTTTTTTTTTTTTTTTTAAAACATGCATAACTACATCAGATAACCCAGCCCTTAAAGGAACCAGCTAGGGGGGAAACAGGACACACTTCTCAGGCATTTTTCTTCCTCCCTTAGCTTTGGATGGCTTGAAATAGTAATTGCTCCCTCCTTCCGTTGTTTTTTGGGGTGGAGGAGAGGAGGAAGGAATTTCTTTAGCAGCCATGCCTAATGTAATTTAAGAGCTGACTAGGAGAAATTAGATGAGCTGGATAGAAAGGGTACCTCCCCACTCCTCCTCCTTGAAGAGAGATTTACTGCTTTAGCATAAACACAGATTAGAAGAAAGAAGTTTAAAAAATTAGCCATTAATGGAATACGATTAGCATTGTGAAATCCGTAGCACCTCAGGCTAACACACCTACAGGCATGGCTTCATATATTCCTTGCAACAACAGGGGAAAGGCAGGAGCTGAAGCATACTGCACCAGCCACTGGCACTCATTCTTGTCTCCATAATGTGACCTCTCTAGGTTCACCAAGCCCCCTCTGAACTTACTGGAATTGAATCAAAGAACAGACCCAGCTAGGAGGGAAAAAAATAGTAATAAGCCATCTTTTACTGGATCAGTTCCACGCTCCACAACACCACACCAGGCCACACACAAAACAAAAGCCCTGTTTCTGCTGGCACAACTAAAGGAGTAGAGCAAAGACCGAAAGAAGCAGCTGAGGGCAGCTTCAGCACATGCTGGCTGCAAGAAATGTATGCGAAACCACAGCCTAAGTCCTACGTAAGTATGTACTCAGTTCTCCCACTGGCCACAGCAAATGGTAAAACATATTTGCAAAACTTTAGCCTATCTTCAGAATTACTTTAATAGGTTCTTACCAACTTAAAACGTATATTTCAAAGTCAAACTTGCTGAACCAAAAATGCAAGTTTCCACACGAGCGTGCACTGACACACAGCAGCAACATCTCCAGTGTACTTTCAGAGAATCCGACTGTTACAAAGGAAAAACAGAACCCAGATACATCAGTTACTGATCTGACATGAAAATCAGTCCCTTAAGCTTCATTATTCTCAGCACTACTATAATTAAGAAGCCACCACAACATAAACATTCTTGAAGCAGTCTGAAACTTTCACAAGCACTCTGCATACACATAACTGTACCCATGCAATTTTAAGTAAAAGACATCATGTTCCAACTTCTGTGTTTCAGTATGACTTGTTTCAGGATATACATTGCTAGTCTCCTTCTCACGATGGTTTTGCAAACACTTAGCATGGGTTAAACCTGTTCTCTTGAAATGTCAAGCCCCTGCAAGAAGAGGCATGAAGGATACCCTAGTAAACTCCAGCCTAATGTATTACCAACCTTTACAGAAAGCTGTTCTAGCTCAAACTACAGCCTTTGTTGTATTTTCTGCCTACAGTATAGCATTCATAATAAAATGGTATTGTCTACAACAAAGCATCATCAACTAATTAGACCTTCAAGTCTAGCATCTAAAGGAGTGTCACCACAGGGTTCAAACGACATGTAAAAATGCATGGCAGCATATTAGGATGCTTCAGCAGTACAATTGTTAGAATTATGTATCAGGCAACAGAAACCATCATGCAAAGAAGGATATTCAGATATTAAGCATATTTCATTAGCCAAGTATCTGTTCAAAAGAGTCCTCTCAGGAACCACCTCTGATTATTTACATTTTAATTGATCTGAAAAATGTGAAAATTCCCATCTTGCACAAAAAGAGAAAAGAGTTAAAACTTTAATATTGCTGAGGCAAACCAAAATGAAGCGAACAAACAAGATTGCCAAGTACATCAATACACTACAGTATAACTGCAAAAGGGCAAAATTAAGAGGCATTAGTGACTCAAAGCTACCCCCAACAAATGCCAAAAAATGGGTAATATCATATTTATCATCCAAGAAAAGCTACCATCACAGGAAAAAAAAAAAGTTAAGACTAGTAAAAAGCCAAACTTGCAGGATGTTTAAAAATCATAGCAACCACACCACCCACAGCAGTAACATTAACAGTTCGTAACAAAACTTACAGGCTCTAATTTTATTTACTGAAGAGCAGGTGGGGGGTTCATTTGTATCTTGACTTATTAAAAGATTGTCTGCAAGGACAGGATGTATAAACCCCACCAGCAACACCTGAGGACCGCGTCCTAAATAAAACATAGCAACAATAGAACTGAGGTCCCAGAGAGTTCAGTTCAGACTGCCTTTGTAAAAGAGTCAGTCTCTAAGAAGGTAAGGATGAAGGTCAAAGCAGATTAGCAGCCACTGAACCTCTTACTAGCCTCCTGGAAACTTCCCAACACCAGAACGATAGAAGCTAGACTTGCAAAACAGAGAAGCAAAACCAGTCCAGCCCTGCGTAATTCATGTTATGCAAAGATCTTTAGGGAAGAAAATTGTCTCCAAGGAGTACCTATTTCCACAGAATGGTCAACTTCCTTGGAGAAAAGTCTCCTAAGGTTCTAATGTAAAAGAATTTAGCAACACAGAAATGCAGACACTTACAAAAAGTATCCCTCTTATTGCTCCTGAACTACCTTATTTATCAAGGACTGGGTTGCGATAAAATTCAATACGTCAAGCCTTTTTACTTCATTGCTGTTATTTCAGGGTATGTAACCTTTTATATATATCTTTTCAAAGAACAGACCTTCAGATCTTAATTAGGCAACTGACTGGTGGTTATCTCAGATTTTATCTGAAAACCTGATACCATATTTAATCATCATGCAAGGGCATAAACTACAATCTGTAAACCAAAGCTATGCCAAACCCCCTACTGAGAATTTATTCTGTCTCATGTTCCAAGGAAGCACTGACTTCAGATGGAAGCAATGACCTCAGAAGTTACCCTAGAAGGTGAAGACAACAATGGGATACGGGTGAAAAAGTATTTAACTAACCTCTCTCACAAGTTTATTTGTGGCAACATCTACTTAGGAGCTAGAAAATACTTTTCTAACAAAGATACACTGTCTCTCTCCAGGATGGTGCTGGCCAGAAAAAGAGTGTCACTTCTCTGTCAAATGAAATGGGCTGAAGAAAAGGGAGATATGAATAGAAAAAAAATGTCTTAAGCAAGTCCTTGCTTTGCAGAAAAAAAAAGCCCTAGGTAGATGCCACTGATCAGTTTGCAGGCCAGCTTCTCCTGTTGCTTCACTAGCGTAGAATCAGAGAGCTGGGAAGAAACATGGCTTCATCCTAGTTGCCTTACATAACATGGTCTAATCTCTGGGCAAAACAACAGCTCATCCTAAAGCCACTGAAGAAGAGACAGGTCTCCATTCTGTCAAAACGACATCACAACTGCTCACCACAGCCTGAAACTCACACAGCTCTATTTCATCTTCCAAAAAATTTTAGGCAAGACAGGTTACCCAACCTGCTGCTTAGTGACACAAGGACTGGCCGAGTATGAGGTCCAGCAGAGTGCCTCTGTATCACCTGGAGAAGGAATTCATCAGCAGCAGATTTCAGGAACCTCAAGGATGGCTTATGCCCTGCTGTATTGTCCCTCAAACAGATATTATGGTGGTTGAAGTCCTCTGTGAGGACCAGGGCCTGTGAAGTTGAGGCTGCTCCTGCTTAACTGCAGAGGGCCTCATCTGCTTGTTCTCCCTGGTCAGGTGGCCTGTATCAGAACCCCAATATGACACTAGTCTTCCCTTTAATCCTAACCAATACACACATCCTCACCCATCCTCTAGGTGCACCTCCAAGGCACTTCAGGTGCTCTCTCACACAGCAGACAACACCCCCTTCTCGTCTTCCCAGCCTGTCCTTCCTGAAGAGCCTGCATCCCTCCATCACAACACTCATCACCGGAGACATTCCCGCCACATCTCCGTGATCCCAATGAGACTATAGCCCTACAACCACATACACATCTCTACCCCATCTTGTTTATTCCCCTTACTGAGTGCATTACTATACAGATATTTAAGAGGGGCACCTGAGCATGCTGGGTTCTAGAAAGTATTTGCTCAGAAACCCTGTCCATCACTCCCTCACAGGACTGCTGCTTACCCCTTCTCCCTTTCATGTCCACCCTGTCCATGTCCATTTAAAGTTTTGTCCATCCCTCCTTATGAGGTTAGACATCCTACTGGCAAAAATATCTTTGCCCTGCTTAGAGAGGTGAATCCCGTTTCTCCCCCACAGATGGGGATCTGCAAACAGGGTACCATGTTCATAAAATGCAGAATCCCGTTGCCAACACCAGTTCTGCAGTCAGTTATTGACTTGTATTGTCAGTGTTCTCCTCACACCCTTCCCCTCACCAGCAGGACTGAGAACACCACCTGGGTGCCTGGCCCCTTGACTACTGCCCCAGCCAGTTTTGGTACTGTGCATGTTTGCCCTATCAGTATCATTTATGTCCACATGGAATAAGAGTACTCAGAGAGCTGGATATACCAGGTCAGCGATGCCTCCACAACACCCTGGACATGGCCTCTGGGCAGGCAGCAAACCTCCCTCCCTAGCAGATAAATCAGGCTGACAGAAGGGTGCCACTGTTCCTCACAGCATGGTGCCACCCATTACAGTGACTTGCCAATTCTTCTTCCTCCAGCTCCTCTTCAGCTCTGAGGGTGGTAAGCCTACTCTGTAGCTGCAAGCTCTCCAGCGGTTCAGGAGCCTTCCTCTTAGTGCCAGAAGTCACCAGCTTCCAGCCTTCACTTTCTCAAGCTTACCTCAACACTGATAGCTCTTTCCTGCAGCTGGAGTCAGAAGCTCTTCAAGATGCTGTGCCTCAGAATATTCTGTCTCCCTCGCATCTTCCCTAATGTCCCACAGCCTGCCTGCTTCCTCTTACCTCCTCCACCTGACAGCACAGTTCCACAGTAGGACACACCACCTTAGCCTATCTATCCTCCAGGGAGCCTCCTATCCTGGCCTCAGAGGCCCCAGGCACTCTGCAGCCAGGGACCTGGAGGGCTGTACCTGCCACCTGAAGCTCTGTCTGCATCTATGCCTACACCCTAGCAAGGAGGGCTGTTCCAACATCTGCTGGCAAAATGCGCGTGGCATGTCACCACCTTAACTGTGATGGTTATAGTGCCAGGTTCAACTGTGGGCCCCCTTCTAAAACACCCTCCTCATGCCCTTCTGGAGAAGCTGCTACACAGACCTCCGCATCTGTTGGTTTTGCTCTGGACAATGCTTTTATAAAGGCCTCTCCCAGGCAGCAGTTAAAGGGGTGCAGCTATAACAAAAGCTCTGGGCACCCTCAGTCAAGGGCAATTAATTACACTCATTAGAAGCTGTTAGAGCTTTCCTTGGGCCCACACCATTGGCTCTGCTTACTTTGTCCTTACTAAAAGCAGTGTGCACCCTCAAGTTTCTCAGAGGGTTGCCAGGCATCCCCCCGGTGCTCCTGGCCCTTGTCCCCAGGAGGTCTTGAAGTTTACAAAGCAGAACCAGAGACTGCTGTGCTATCTGCTGCATGTGCAGGCTGCTTCTGTTAGCTCACTCTGAAGATGAAATAATGAATTAGAGAAAATAGGTCAGAAAAAAGCAAAGGAAGAGAAGGCCAGAGAAGAAGAGGTGAGAGAATGTAAGACAACATGGCAGAAAAATAAAGCCAGAGAAGAGAAAAGCAGAGAGGAGAAAACCAGTGAAGGACAGAGAGCAGGATAAGGTCAGGAAAGATTCAAGAAAAGGTCAAAGAGGGTCATAGAGAAGGTCAGATACAGCAATACAAGTTCAAAGAAAAGTAGGTTAAAGAATAAGGTTATAGTAAAGGGGAATGGGAGGCAACATAGGTAAAAAGAAAGTCAGAAGAGAGTATCAAAGAAAAAGGGCAGCGAAGGATAGAAGAGAAGGGGATAGAAATAAGACGCCAGAAAAAGCAAAAGAGCAGGTCAGAGAAAAGAACAAGTCAGAAGATCCAAGTAAATCAGAGAAGGTCATAGGTCAGAGAGGGCAAAGGAGGGTCAGACAAGATCAGAGCATTTAAGGGAAGGACAAAAGTCCATGAAAGCTCAGAGAATGAAACACCAGGAACCAGGTCTGGCACAGCAAGACAAGGCCAAATGAGACAGGTGTCCTCCTCAGATTCTGCTCTCCAGTGACCATGATAATGAACTGCAGAGGCAGAGAATACAAACAGAAGGAGCCAAGATGAATCTGTTTTAGGTGTCAATCGCCCTGTCAAGAAAAAAGCCAGCAACTAAACAAAAAGATACCCACATTTTTGCAGCAACATCCCTGCCAAACCAAGTTGTTTAGAGCCAAACAACTTTGCCTTTTGGACTGAAATCATCTATTTGTCTCCTGTGCTTAGATGTTTAAATTCAAACCCTGTTAACATGCTTTTCAGTCCCTAAATTCCATTAATGTGTCACTTCACTGTTTACATATAAAACACAGAATTTTCCCTAAGTAATTATTATTATGAAGAACATAATTTTAGGCAAGACAGAAGGCAAAATTTTAGTGGGGATGAAACTGGCGAAACAAATACTTCTCTAAGTACATTCCTGGCATGGAGGTAATGTGAATGAACAAGCATCCAGTCGGTTACTTGTCACTAATGTAATAGCTATGAGTCTTCAGGCTGTACTTGAGATATTTCCCTGTGTTTTGCATAATCCTAAACATTTTACATTTTTACCTAGTCGTACATATTCAATTATCTGTTACACAATATGTGAACTTACATTCAATTACCATTAAATCTTTTGTATTACATTCAGGATCAACTCTTTTTCCACAACTGCATTTTTTTTTTAACATAATCCTAAAAGCAATAGCTATATTTCTGCCTTGCATTCCAATCAAAACAGAGACAGACATTTAATCCCTACCATGAACTTCTGCTTACTTATCTCCATCTGCTGCAAGATGTCTTCAAGAGTATGGAGGAAGGCTAAAGCTTAACAGATTCCAAGTAAAGTTAGGCCCACCTAAATGAATATACCAACAAGTGAGTATTTGACAATTAGGCTGTGGCTATGACTTCACCCTTACACATCCAGAGGTAATTGCTGAAAATACTTGAGGTTTTCCACCAATTGTTCAAAGAAAGCAGATCTTCACAGGAAGAAGAGAAGTGGAGGGAGGAGGGTGCACAGGAGGTCTCTGGGAATTTTGCCTAAACTGCCCCAAAGGAGGACCATTTTAAGACGTGACAATTTGCAAAAGGTAGCATATGTTTAAGTTCTGAGACACGAGTTGAGCACACGAACTGGGATTGAGTCAAAAATACATTGCTCACTTGTATAAATAACATTTTCTTGCTTTCTCCTTTTTGTTTGATTTTGGAGAAATAGCCTGGAAACGTTTACAAAGCTGTACCACTACTTGTGCTTCAAACCCTCTTCCATTACACTCTCCCAGAAAACTACTTGCAATCAGGCAAGTTGGCTGTCCATGCAACTTCATACAAGCAAGAATCTCCTACTACATCCAGTTTTTATATAACTGCCTTTTTTCTTTGACCGTAAACTTTACAGAGCCAGAATTGCCTTCTTTTGCCTTTCCACAGTACCTAGCACAAGGGAACCTAGACTTGCAACTGGAGGCTTATTGCAACACAATGACAGCAGCTAATGATAAACTCAGTTGTACATAACTTGTGTTATTTGTTTCTTTCCAACATATTAACATTCCCAATACTGGCAAATCGCTATTTGTTTTCCAAAGAGTGCTAAGAATACATAAGGTCCAATGTATATATTTATGACCACCTAAATACCTTAGATTCTAAACAGGTAATATTAGAATCTAAGGAACTGTTATTACATGGCAAATGTTTGCATACCACTGCAGTACTGATTACAGTAAAGGTCACAAGAGAAAAGACTGGACCCATGATATTACATTCCTCTTTCTACTACAGAACAGGAAATAAATACATAAACAGAAAATAGCACACAAGTTCACTGAGAGTGAGGGCCAGAACTTTGACTGCAAAGTAGCAACTGTGCGTCTATTTTATTACCTGTTTTCCTGTCTTCCATCTGTCCATCCATACACCAGCCTTCTATTTAAACTACAGCCAACCTGTATCTCTCTCAACTGTAATCCAAACACAAAGAACAAGGTTGCTGATTATAATGACAACAAACAATCATGGACCCTATATGTAAAATTTAGGAAAAAACACTTTAAAATGTGGTACCTTTTCTTCCCCTTTTTATTATTATAATTTAAATACCTCTGGCAATACCTGGAGATTCTTAAAAAAAGCTTCTGCCAACACAATCAACTTCTAAAACAGCATGAAAGGGAGAGCAGATGGGAGCACGGATCAGTTGTCTACCATTCCTTTTGGCAATTAGCCTCCAAATTGAATTGCAAACAAAAACCCCAACTTGGTCTGTGAGAAACAAAGCAGCAAGTGGGTCACCTGCAATCAAGTTCTGTTAAACAGAAATCCAAGCAAATTGTAGAAACAACCATGACAAACAGGCTGGTTAACAAACAATACAGTAACAGGGAAAACGCACAATTAATGAAGTCATTCTGTAGCTCCTCCCAAATAAAAGCAGCACCAATTCCAACCCCACCCACTCACATATTAGCATTAAAGCCAGTGTTGTAAATTCAAGCTTTACAACTACTCCCTCTTTCACAAAGAGATGAACAGAATTGTTCCAACTACAAAGGCAGGACAATTGCGGAGTTGTGATTGCTTTTTAATTTAAGCAAGTGATTTTATTTCACTGCCCTCTGGGATTAAGGCTAGTCTGATACTAACCAACTAGGAGTTAACCTGTTCTCTTTTGATTGTTGGTTGAAAAATAATTAGAAGCTTCTAAAGTTAAACCTCTTCATTTCCATTAGGAGAAAATATCAATAAAGCAAAAAACAAACAAACAAACAAAAAAAAACTGACAAACAAGTGCAAGTGGTCATTCATTAACAAGGTTGGAAGGATACTTATAAGCATGTAACATATTCTGCTTTCAGCCAGAATCCCCATTAGCTACCCTCAAATTCCAGGTTGAGAAAAGCAAATTATTTTCACTAAATCATAATCCACCGACAACTACAGTTTGAAGAAGCGAGTGGGACTTGCACTGTTGAACAGAGCAGAACTTTTTCCAGCATTCAACACATGATCATTGTTTGCAGCTATCACCATGGTATCTGCACCTGGATTAAGACCATGGCTAGCATTTTACATATTTTCTCCCTGCTCAAACAATTCTCCCCCTTCCCAAGTAAAAGTTGAATAAATGTGAGGAATAAAGGAATCTGTGTTGCTCTTGTTAAACTTCACATCGTTGGGGATCGCCCGGTCCTCTGATTTGTCAAGATCTCTCTGCAGGGCCTGTCTCATATAGGGAAAGCTGTGACTGTTCAGCCTGGACAAGAGGAGGTTCGGGAGAGATTCGGGATGAGATTCTAAAGCTTAAATTCAGCTGCCAGCAAACTCATCATCAAAAGTGGTTAATGCCTCCTTAAGGACCTGAAAAGCTAAAAAGGGGCAGAGTTGTTTTTGTTTAAAAATCTCTTGTTAAAGTTCATTCTTCATGGAACAGTTATTTCTTGAAAGAAACCAGTGAGGATTTTTTTGAAGACATTTTAGTGCCAACAAATACAAACATCCACTAAGTGATTAGCCACACAACTACTGTTGAGCTATACACTTGTCCACAGATTTAGGTATAAAGTACTCAATAAACCTGACTCCAAGAGTTTCTGCTTTCAGTGAAAAATAGGTTTAAGCTCTGCAATCAGTTGTCAGTTTTCAGTAGGTTCCACATTAGCAGTATATGCCTCAAAGCCATGCAATTGATGTAAACCAAGTGTAAGGCCCATTAGCACCACCAGAGAACTTTTTCTTCAGCTGCAGATAACAAAACTAACTAACCAAAGCTAGTTAGCACCAGGAATGACCAATGACATACAATGCAGATACAGGTCTTCTCAGCATAACCCACACCCACCTTTCTGTGAAGGCAATCAGTTTCTAAAACTGCAAAGAAAAATCAAACTATGATATTTAGTCTTATTACTTACAACTCTTTGCAAGCTGAACTATGTCTCAGGATCTGGAGATGACCCTTGAAAATGGCTCTGGACTTTACATGAAGTTCCAAAAAATTGTAATAGATCAGTTATTTTTCTTACTGTTTCATTACCAGAAACTAAAATAATTCAACCAAGTTTTATAATGGCATAAGAAAAAAAAAAAAAAAAGCTAACAAAGGTCATAGACGAGACTTCGTTTGCAACAGGTCAAGAAGAGTACAAAAACTGTGAGGGCTAGACGAGCAGAGCAAAGAGCGTGTAGATGTCAGTATCAAGCCAGAGTGATACCCAAGTGACTTTCTGAGCTCCAGTGGTATTAGTCTCCATAATCCAGAAGGTGCATTCAATAGCTGGTAAAGAGCTTGCCACTCTCAAGATTTTAAACAGTAAAAATAAAAAATTGTCAAGACTACAACAGAGATAAGTCATTTAGGCTTGGTGAGGCAAATAGAATGATTGCTGTCCATGATCTTTTGATATCAGACTTAGCTCAACTTTCTCTCCAACGCAGAACATTTTGAATGGTATAAGTCACTGTATCTTTTACTGTTGAGCATGCTGTGTTTTGATAACCCTATACGTAAGTCAGTGAACTGTTCTAACTCAGTTTTTAAATATGCAATATGCCCTTTAAGAAAAGAATTCTAGAATGTGACAATCTCTCGCTCTTCATGGACAATATAGTTGCATAATTGCAAAGCAGAGTAATTTAAAAACAGTGTAAAGAGCTTAGAAGAAAAGTAGCTGTAACCGATTTTAAATTGCTTTCTATTGTTCAATGAACACATCACATCTTATCCTCTGTAAAAGCAGCCTGCGTGTTCGATGCTGCTGTAACTAAGCTCAATGCCTACTACACACAAGACAAAACTACATTATTTTCCAAGATTTTGACTGGTATAGAACTGAACAACATGAAAAACATACTTAAATCAACTATCACAACTTTCCTTAATCGGTGAATTTAAATACTTTTATTTTCAATATTCAGTATCACTTAAGTTCCAAAAGAAATGTTAAACACAAACGTTATTCTATTAGAGAGCATGCAATTCAGCTAGGTTCATAGCTGTTTCCTCTGGGAAACCTCCCAAAGCATTGAATAGCACAAATTTTAGAAGCAGTAGTAAATCATATTATAAACATACTTTAAATTAAAAATACATTTTCTATTGTTGTTTTTAGACTAGTGAATTCATGACAGTTGATAAACTGAAATAAAAAACATCTGTTTGCCAGTTACTAAAGGTTGTTAATAGAAAAAAAAACTTTGTTTTGCTCATCAACACAAAGCACTTTTCTCTCAGCAAATGAACAAGCTGAATTCTGCAATATTGCCTCATTCCATTTGTGAGAGAGTTTACTTTCTATACATCATTTACCCCATGCAGTGAAATTGGGCTGCTTTCTTATCATCATGCTGTTGCACTCAAGTTCTTCAGTGGTTACCCTCCGCAGCAGAACACATGCATTTCTCTTTCAGAAAGTTCTCTCTCAGCAAGGCTGCCAAGACACATGGTTAAATGGCAGGGTAAACAAACAACTCCGGAGTTAACACAGTCACAGAGCAGATCAAGGGTTTGTGGTAATGACTGAGATACAAAGAAAAAATAGAGAGATGAGTAGCATTCCTTTAAGGTTATCTAAGTAATAACCCATATGCAAAGTAAGAGGTACCATGGCTGTGGAAAGGGTATTACAAAAGCAAGCACATCAAGATACCAGTTTACAAACATCAGGGGTTGCTTATTTTAAATGACTATTGCCAAAACACTCCCACAAAATGCCAGATTCAGGAAAACCCAAGAGCTCCAAGACCTACAGGGTTTATTTATTTAATCTGGTTTAACCCCAGCAACCCCCACTACAAGACAAATCACACCACTTGTGCAAGCACTTCCTTCCCCATGTTTTAACTGCATTATTCTGTGCACTGCAGCACTTTGCAAACCAAAAAGTAGCTGCAGAGTTTTATTTGCTAAATATTATCATTCTTCAAAGACAATAAGGTAAAAAAACATCCTTGCACTTCAGTAACACCACAATTGGGAGGAATTAAGTTTCCAGAGATGTTTCTGATTTGCACTTATGCTGCCAGCTGCCTTTACACTTGTGCTTCTCAAGAAAAAAGCCCCCCACCCACCACAGGTCTTTGTTTCAGCCAGAGGCCAGCTCACCTTACCCTGAAAGCCCGAGCTTTTGTCAGCTGTCCACACAAACAGCTGTGGATGTACAGAATACCTATTACTACCAACAGAAAATTAAATCTGGCTAGCAGTGTGCATTTACAACGGCAGAAAGTCTCCAAAACACACAAGCATTTCAATATACTCTGAAATATTTTTCTCAGCTACCCACAACTATTTTGTGGAAGCCTTCAAAATTAGTCTGTGTGAACAGAACGATAAACAAAATTAACCCAGAGTGCCAAAAATAGCCTACCCCCCTGCTAAGTGCTAACGTGAAATGCAAGAGTAATAGCAAGAGAAGGAGCAGAGTCAGCAGCAGCAGAGGGTTAATGAAGGTTTTCCTACAGGTCCTGTTACTTTGTTAAGCAAAATGCTAGTTGGGCTGATATCAATATAAATGTTGTCAACAGATGAAAAAAAAGCTTTTCTACCTTTCCAGGCATGCTCAAGAATAACATAACTTTGAGTGAACTGGTAAAAACGCAGATTTCCTTCACTCGCCATTTTTCACTCTACTACAGGCTGTCAGCTAAGGTACAGTTCAGTGGTTTATGCTTTATTTCAAGCATAATAAACTTCAAATGATGACCAAGACAGAGCACATGCACACTTTATCCCATTTTCTGAGAAAATAAGTTTTTTCCTAAATGACCACGTTGAATAAAACTATTTCAGCTTTCAATTGAGGCTTCTCCTTTGAGTTCCGCTTACTCTCCACATATATCAAATGTAAGCAAGCTTAATCAAAGTGTGCCAAGCTGTATTCAAAATAAGAAGAATATGAAAAGATATTGAAAAGTTTGCAATGTTTCAAGTTTTCAGCAATTACAAGTTAAAGGATTTCACTGTTCATAAACATTGCATCTAATGAGGTCAATCTCATATTCTGCTTCCAAACAAAAGCTGTAACTCTCAACTGCTTCTGTGAGTTTAGTGGTATCTTCATAACAAACACCATGGGATTCAGATTTGCCTTTGTCTTTTCTTCTTGCCACTTCTACATGGTGCACAGGAAAAAGGAAGAGGAGGAAATGCATCATGAAACTCCATGGGAAGTTCAGGGTAGACCTGGATATTTGCTGTAATTCATCATCCAGCGCAGACTTTTCCTTCTTTCAAGGAAGCTGGCATTTTCCAAAACTGACACCTGCTTTTAATATCTGGATTTACCAAGCATTCACAATGGTCTAAATCAAGACAAACCACTCCTATCTAAAAGGAAGTTTCACATAGACAATTCAAGCAAGAAGCTTACAAAGGCAAGAAGCCAACATTTCAACTGCTATACACAAAGCACATCTTTTCTTTATTGCCTGGTATAGCATTATTTTTGAAAAGATACTACCAATGTGCACCTCTTAGCAAGTCAGGCTACTCAATTTTGTGTCTGTTCCTTCTGCCCAAACATTCAAAGATAAAACAGATCCAATACTTACACCCTGATTCTGCAACAGCTTCAGCTTGATGGAAGCCCATCAAATCACTTGAAGTCCTTCTGGAATGCACTGAGCAGAAAATTTGTGGTAAAAGTAATTTCACAAGTCCCCGCTCCTAGTTTGCGCACACTCATTTCATCTTTAAAGATGGATACATTTGAAGAGACTGATGAAAGAAATAGACCTGCCATCTGCAAAGCATAATTGACAAGCACTCTGTGGCCTGAATTCAAATAGGACAATCGTAGACAAAACTACATGAACAATTGTAGCAGTATCAGTTATCTAAACCCTGTAGGACCTCTTCGACATATCTACAAAATTTAAAATCCAAGCATTGCCTTAGACTTCTCTGCTAGGCTGAACAACCTTGTACAGCTTCACACTTACACAGCAACAAGAACTAGGCAACAGCACGGCCAGTAGCACATTCATTGCTCCATGGAAATTGCCCTGTGGACAGTCTCTCAACAGGGACTGGAAAGTAATCTACAGTACTTTACCCATTAGTGCCAAGTGGTCAGCTGTCTTTCAGGAAGGTGCAAAATAAAGGTCCAAAGAGGGGAAATTACAGCGATCAGCTGACACGTAGCAGCAGCTTCTGGCCATGCACCCATGGGCAGCATTCTCACCTTCAGCTGGTATGAAGGTATTTATGTAATGCTTCTGGATGGCTTTGGCAAGGTTACTAAGTATAAGTCAAGATTCCTGAACCAGTTTTGCAAAATTCTGAGCTTGTGAGCAAATCTGTACACAAAGAAGTTGGTAGAACTCCTCAGGTTTCGTTGTTGTTGGTTTTTTTTTGGTTGGTTGGTTGTTTTTTTTGGTGATGTTTTTCTGTTTTCCACTCAATACCAGAGTTGCAATGAGAACATCTACCACGAGCTGTCTGTTCCACAGAGAAACATCAGTCCCACAGAGCTGTAAGTTTGGCAGGTTTGAGGAGGCTTGCTCACCTGTAGCACACAAAATCCTTGGTTGTTAACCTTATTTTAAATGCCTTTCCAATAAAATAATGTTGTCTTGGCTGAGGCAAAGATCTTTTCTCCAGATTAAAATCAAAACATACTTAGTTATGTGACTTTAAGTACTTTTTCTTGACTAACCCAAATCTGTGGCACCATTTGGAATTTGCATAAATATATTAAAGTATCCAGCCACAAAAGATGAATTAACTTAATTTCACGAAGACAGGTGAATCCTACAAACACCACTACTCTTTTCTTATCCCACTCAAGTCCTGTAAGCCCTTCATCTTTGCTGGGATAGCACTTCTTACACTGAATATAGCTTAGCCAAGCTTCAAAACCAAACGTTTTTGTTTTATGTGACTGTTTAAAGAGCCCTCTTGCATTACTCGTGCGACTGCTCTTTTTCCTATTTGTTAGCTTCACATGAGCAACAGCGCTTTGTATAGTTCAGTACTATAGTTTTGAACAGCCAGCTTCCCCTGATTGTATTTGTCTGCAAAATAGCAAAGAGGAAGTAGGGGTAGTGGTGGAAGGGTTAAAAAGACAACATCTGTGAAACCAAACTTTTATTATGAAAACTGAAGGACTGATACACTTGACTGCTTTTCGTTCTCTAAGTAGACATAAATTCAAGCTAGTACTTCTTTACGAAACCTGGCTTGTGGAAGTCATGTTCGTCTCACTAAGGTATCATGTTAAACACCCACCAACAGCCTAAAATATGACTTGACAGAAAGGAGCCATCTAACATTACAAGAGTGTTAGCAGTACAGGAATGAATCAGGAAAGATAACAGAATGGGTAACTTCACCTTTCTCAAATGAGAAAATATTTAGCTTAGGAGCCTGGGTAAATATGTACATTAATGACAACCACCACCTGCAGAGGCTAGGGAGGAAACAAGACACTTCAGTAAGGGTTGGAGGTCACGCAGGCTTCTATCCAGCAGGAGACAACCAGGAAAGGCAAAGTACCCTGCACAAGCTCAGTAAAACTTCAGTACCAAGTCTCTCACTCATGCATGCCTTAAAGGATCTGACAGCCACAATCCTCCAGGCAGATCTGTAGGAGAGCTCCAGGAAGTTAGCAACCCAGATCAATCCTTACACATTGAAACAGGCTACTGTTGAAAGCGAGCCAGAAGTAAGCTTTTATCTCCCCCAGTGCAAGCAGTTGAGAAAGCAAAAGCATCCTATCCCACAATGACCTGCACAACTCCCCATTAAATCTTTCTTTATGGTAAAAAGTAATTCCTGCCCCGAAAATGGGCTCAACCTCACTGAAGTATACAACAGTGCTGCCAATGCACTTCTTCCTTCCATCAGTTATGGGCAAGCTTAGCTCTGCATTACTGCGGTCCATCTGGAACAGATCACACATCTGCTTTATTCCACTCCTGAAGACAGATCATTTCAGTAAATACGCCTCACTTACAGGAGCAGCTGTCTGTCACATAACTAGCACACAATCCAAGTTATACAAAAGCAACAACACTCTGCTCAATTGCTGTTCTACTTGGGGAAGCAATAATGATACTGGAACCCCACAAAGTTATTTTGGGCTCTCAGTGAGGTCTGTATCAGAAGTGTTCAGTTTACAAGCAGTAAGGTTTTTTTCCCCTGCTACTTGCCAGCCCTATCAACCCTGCTTGAGATCTGAAAGCCATGTTCCATCATTTCCTGTTCATACATTATTACTACCAGTAGTGAAGATCATGCAAGCCAGATGAAGTCTAAGCTATACCACCATAACCCTGCGGCCTTCAGCGTGATTACTGAGGTGCAACTGATCAAAGCCAAAGAAAGAAGATTCCATCTCATTCTTAGCTACGTTGGCTCAGCAGGCCTAACCAGACAGAAAGCTAAGCACACTTTATTGAATGAGGTCAACAGCTATGAATGTAAACAAACATGGAATGTTATCTGGTCAAAAAAATGCACAATAAGCAGTAAAATCGCCTTGGAAGTTTCTGTTAAACGTAGGTATGCTAAAGCTCAGCACTGTCTGAGAAGAGGCAACATATGAACTTGGAAGACAAAAAGCACTTTTTTCGAGAGCCACACAGACAGAAAGAAGCAAGCACATACGTATGGAGCAAGCAGTTAGGTATTTCCTTCCCCTTTCCTGTAGTCTTAAATAAGCATTTGTTTAGCTTTCTTTTAATCACTAGGGGAAGCACGGTGGTTGGACTTATGTCTTGGTCAAGGTTTTTGAACACGGAAAACCACTGTGGATGAACAGGTACCGAGGATGGCTCCCTCGTGCAGGCCCATCGGTCGCCACGGCTCAGGGAAGGCCCATGCCGCAGTCCACGAACAGCCGGGTTGCCTCTCGCCAGGAGTGAATTCCCAAGCACAGCAGCCATCTCCTGTCCAGGCAGCAGTCAGTTCTTCACAATAACTTCAAACTCTCCGAAGTGTGACTGACAGAGTCCTGCCCTTCTCCGTGCCCCCTTCTGCCAGCCTCCTCTCCCTTGAATCAACACTAGCATTTACACAATAAACAAGGTAAAACTCACCTAGCAAGACCTAAATTCACAAGCAGGGACAATTCCCCAGCTCACCGTGCAGCTATGCAAGCCTGGCACAAGGTGTAAGCCTGAGAAGCACAACGTCCCTCTGACAGCAGCCTGCGTTTAAGGCAACCTGAAGCAGCCACGTGGCTTCAGGGTGAATGACACGGTGATCTTCACAGTGGACAAAGCTTGAAAATGACGATCATGGAAAAAACCTTCGAAATGCATGTTTAAGCACAGCAATACGTATTTGCTGTTCCGAGAATTACACAACGAGGCACAGAGCAGTGAGTCACAGCACAGTAAATGAGTCAGTTATTTCATTTACCATATTCATGACTAGAGTATTTCACAATGGAATACATTTATTTTGATAGGCCTGTTTCACAGCCTGTCCTTGGAAGAGTTCACTAGTGACAAGAGGGAGCAAGTTTGTTGGAAAAGGCTGCTGGAGAACAACTCTGAGCTCACAAGGAAGTGTTATGACCGCACTGTGCTGCTGTATCAGCAGCTTTCCTTACAGTGGCAGGCTTGGTCAATGAGGAATGTGCCCACTCCCTAGAAGAAGGGAGGGGGAAAGGTTGATAACTCCACAAAATTGTGACTGGAAATACAGTTTCAACTTCTCTTAGAGGATAGGTTTATGGCCTTTGTCATTTATAATCTTTGTAAGGCTGGTAACCTCGGTTTGCCTAGCAAAGACAGACAGACATCAAGCTTGTATTTGAGCTTTCAGCCTTTATTTATTGGAGACCTTAATCTGCTGGTCTCAGCCTTTGTTCGGTACACCACCTTCATACCCCAGCACGGGTTTTGTCAGTCAGCACGGTATGCTCTGGACAGCTGACAGGCACAGCCCGAGCTCATGGAGGCCCATCCATCGTCACACTAATTCCCAGTGCCCCATGCCCACTCCAGGACTCTATGAGTTGCAGCCACCACGCTGGACAGTGATGTTCAATACCTGCAACGCACAAGATATGTGGATCTCCTTTCACTTCCTTTCATATTTTTTCATGCCACACTCCCCCATTACCAGGCTCAGGACATTCATTTCTTTGCTCAGGTCTCATGCAAGGCAATCCCTCCCAGGCTGCCTGGCCCAAAATACAGCTAAAGACAACCCACACCCCGCCTACCTACCAAGCTCCACGTGTGCAATGCTAATAATGTCCAGACTTCTTTTCTTGCACTCTTAGGCTGCTGACTCCCACACCTCATCCACCTGTGTAACAACGCAAGCACCTCGGGCATAAGTATCGTGCCACTGCATTCTCCACAACCCTATCTTCTCTCTCCCACGTCCCAATAATTGAGTACGCTGAGGCCCTTGTCTGGAATGTGGTTCTACCATGGAGCATTTGCTGGTTACAGCGCAGTGGCCTCACACTGGAGCCTGCTCTCTCAGGTCTCCAGGAGATTTTTCTGGATGCATTCCAGGATTTGGATTGCTTTAACTTTCAGCACTTCTGAAAAGTGAAGACTCCTCTCCCAGAACTTTTGACCTTTACTGGCTTTTGTGGTTCTCCCTTTACTTCCTAAAAATCACAGCTTAGTGTCTCATTGCACAGTCATCCTCTGCTTCCTCCTTTCAGTAGATGTTTCCCAACACTTTATCTGTACTTCTTAACTTCCTTTTGTTATTCAAGGAGGGAGTGGAAGATGGACTTCGTTACAGACAGGGATTCACTGAAGTGCATGCCCATGATTCAGATCTTCCCATTTATCCAGTCTAACATTTCACTAGCTATCATTCCACACTTTGAGTAATCAGGGAGCAGCAGCTTTGATCTTACTGGCATCTTGCTCCTTTCCAGCTTACTCTCCACACTGGGACCATTCAGTTTTCTGACATCAGCACCCTTCCTTGTCCCCTCTGCATATGCAAATCCTCCCTTTTAAGCCAAAAAAAAAAAAAAAAGCATCGTTAGATCTTTCAGCTATTAAGATTAGAATGTTCACATTCGCTCCATGCTCCCAATCTTTACTAAGCATCTTCTGCCCCTAACAGTTTCAGGTTTGTCTTCTGTATGGCCTCTTATCCACAGAGGAAACTCCAATCCTAACCACCCCTGTACTGACACAGCCAGTTCTTCGCCTCCTCCTCCCTACCGTTGTCCAAATGGGTGCCTAATAAAGCCATGCGTCATTTGTCATCAGATAACCATCCTTTCCTCAATGCATACCCAGTCTTTATCAATATGTCAGCACAATATATAGCCCTGAAAAAAAAAGTGTCTTTCACAAGTCTGGGTAACACAAGTATTTACTACTGTGCAGGAAAAGAAAGGACATAAGAAACACACACTTGTCCTTTTTCCAATATAGAATGTTTTGAAATAAAGCCATTTATTGCCCCTTGATAAAACTGAAATTAGTATGTAAGGGTTGAGGTGAGAGAGAAGTCACTTCATAACTTTCAACATACCTTACAGTTTCAGTTTCAAAATCTACAAGGCAACTGTGCTTCCTAATCTGTTTTCCATTTCAAGCACCTTTTTTTTTGTAGAAGTCTATCCTCTTCCATGCCTACAATAATACCCACTGAAAGTAGACCACACGGGGGGAGCAGTCAGTCATTCAGACTATATCCTCATTAAATACCCTTCTTCAGACATCTACTGAGCACTTTGACCCCTACTTTATCACAGACATCACCACTTCCTCACTTCTCCTCCAAGCCTCTCATACATAAAGGTCAACCCAGCATCTTACTACCTCTCTTCTCCTCAAGTACATCTTAGTCAACAAGCCAAACTCTTGTTTACTCCTGAATGCTTCTTCACACCTGCCACCAAACAGCCACTTACATTTATCATTTACGTAACTACTCAGAAATTAAGCCTGTAAGTTATTGCCAAGATACATAACAATGTAAAGCTTGATCACTGAAAACTGTCAGTAAAACTAAGCAATGTGCTGCTTCTAAAAGGTCTAAGTAGCACTAATCAAGTTATTCTCAGCTTCCTTATCCCATCAGACTGCCAAGGCATCTGTTACATCAAGTCCTATTTCTAGTCACTGTCTACCATTCATGCATTAGTAGCACATTCAGCTGAAGTCATCTCTATTAGTTCATGCATTTAGATTTGACCAGGAAAGCTGCGTGACTGCTATCTCACATATCATGGCTTGCTGTAACAAAGAGCTAAAAAAACCACCACAGTTACACGTTTTGTCATCAGTCCGCTCTAGAAGCGAAACTGAGGTTTCATGCTTCTGCGTAATACAGCTATACCAAATCCAGCCACAGATACAAAATATAATGAACTGGATATTTTATCCCCAGGACACTAATTGTAGTCAGTTCACAAGGTTTCAGTTTACAACCTAAATTGATGGCAGAACTGAGACGCATTCTGCATGTGCAATATCAGCGGTACAGCCAATTGTCCTGGTTGTCATTGGTCGTAACACAGTATTTCAGAATAAAAGCATTGTGAGTTTCCTCCATGTAGCTAATATAGTAAACAATTCATTTTGACTATGGATTTTCCCCCATTCTTGAACTCTCAAAACCAGTTGACTCAGCAGAATTGCCTTGAAGAAGCCCAAATCATGCTTAATGTGGTCACCAAGGCCAGCTTTGTAAATACGCAAACCAGTGTTTAACTAAGACTACTTTTCAACCTCCCAAAGCAGTGCATTGTTTCCAGCAAGTACCAGAAAGCAAGTAAGTACTTCACTGAGGCAACTGCTGCTGTGCAAGTAAGCAGTCGCTTATGGTAAGGCTCTTCATGCAACCTCACTGACTAGCCCATGTTTTCCAGAAGACTTGAGGGTAATTATCCATAGCCATTTTTGTTAATGCATTCTTAATGCAGTCATTTCATCTGCCATCACTCCATGGTCAAAACTACAGGTAAGTGGCACAAATGAGCAGTTGCCAAATGTATGAAACTGTACAACCGTACTACACGCAGTTACTTACACTTTCCACGAACATGCTGTGATTGCTATCATTGACCACTGAATGAGGGTTGATGCTCTGTGAACTTCAGGCAGGTCAAAATATCAAAGCTCAATGTAGAAACCAAGTATTAATAAAACTCACAAGATGTTCTTGAGAAGGGTAAGCTAGAAGCCAATCTGATGGAGAGAGATTGCATGGCCACTGTGTCCACCATATGTAGCTGAACACGGGTACACAGAGAGAAAAGAAGCCACCAGCATAAAACAATAAATCAGACTTGAAACAGAAGTAGACGAGTCCAAGAGAGACAGTGCTGGTAAAATCCTTTAACAGAAAAAATTCCTTTTAACACAACATTAAAAACACAAAAATAAGTAGAATACATGCAAACTTGATCCTCTACTGTATTACAGGCTGCAAACTCATCTCAGACTTTTTAAAACAGTTTATCCAATTTTAAGTGCCTCAATGGTCAAATGTTCTTTATTTCATTAGTCAGTATAAATTAAACATCGTAGTCAGATGCACAATTCCTGCACAGTTCCTGCACTGTATTTGCATTACCACCGGCTGTCAGTAGCCAGTTAGCAGTTAAAGTTGGCGTGCATACAATAAAGTGTCTCATTTCTTAGAAGTCACACAGCTACATACATTTGATTTTCCTAGACTTTAAAATGATTGTTTGAATGTAATTGACTTTTGGCCAAAAAATTAAAATAAAATAGACACAATAAAGATGTAATAATGCCTGCTTCTGTGAAATTTCTTTCTATTATGCCACTTCTCCCCCACATATTTTTCCCAACAACCCCATAACATACTAGAGGCCTGACACCAATTAACAATGAAAGATGGCTTATGCAAACAGGCAAATTGATAACTATAAAGCAGGACAAAAGGTAAGTCACCTGAGTTTTTAGCACATTAATTCAGTAAATGAGCTTCTGATTTATCTGATCAGCTAGCTCTACTAGCGTGAACTTAAACTTACTGACAGGTTTTGCTGCATCCTTCCAATTAACGTCAGACCTTCTCAGCCATTGCCCATGCATTTCCAAAGCAAAAATTACTAAATATTTCAAGACTGTCAAACACATTCAATTGCAACAAGGAGAAAAGGGTTAGAGGAAAAAAAAAAGATTACGGCCACCTTCTTAAAGGGTGCAATGGTGCACATCACAATTACCTTAAAATATACTTTAAACACAGTTAAAGATGGCCCTCTTTCACAGTTTTTTTTTTTCCACTTTTCAGAAAGGTTTAATAAGAATAGGTAAGAAGCCTATGTTGGGAGACACTGCAGCCTACACTGAAATTGCATCAAATCAGAAAAGGTCTTTTGTACAGCCACTATACTCCTAACAGCAGGCCTTGTATCAGTCCGAGTTAACCACAAAGGAAAGCTCTTCCCTTTACGTACTAGCAGAAGGCTACGCTCCTCCATTCTGTTTACATGTTTGTAGAATTAAGGGAAAAAAAAACTCATTTTTGAGATAGTGACTTACATCACAAGTTTTCTAGACATGCTGGTCTTTCGTAGTAGGGCCAGGGCAACAAAGGCTGGATGCATGTGGCCACCCTGTCAGAAGGCATCGCAAGGGCACCACTAAATCACGGTAGTTGGCACGTAGCTACAAGGGGAATGCGCACCAGCACACTGCACCAGCCGACACCGCCAGCGATCCAGGCCACGGGAGGCCACGAGGACACGTCAAGAGCTGCGTGCGTATTCAGCTGAGAGAAGCGTTTTACATAGGTGGCTTCAGATAGTGAACCAAGAAGAAAAACTGGAAGTTCAGGGAGACAGATCTCCCAGCACAACAAGTGTAGTTTATTGGACAGTGCTCAAGTATTCACATGCTGTCAGGCTGACTGCATTCCAGGCAATCAGAATTCACATTAAATCTGTACCCTTGCTGCACATGAAAGCTTTTTAAAATTTCAAATTAGTTCTTGTCACAGACAAGCATATTCATAAATTAGGATAGCTATTGTCAGTTAAAATAGTTGGGTCCTTTTTTTTCCCTTTTCTTTTCTAGGAGCTGTAAATTCTCCTGCCTAATCCCCAAAGAAAACCAGCTAAAGAGAAAATAAGGGGTGTCAGCTGCATTCCTACATTACCACAGTTTGCACTAATGTTTTGCTACAATATTACAAAACTTCAGGATTTGTCTTGACATAAAAACTAGATTTCCAAAACAGCAGGTGACATTAAAACCCAAACCCATGCAGATACGTTTTATAGGGTGCCAACCAACATACCTTATCCTTCATCAATGAAAAACACTATGAGATAATACACTTCCTCTAAGTTGTTTTTTTGTTTTGTTTTGTTTTGTTTTTCAATCTATAACTTTACCAGACTCTTATGTAAGGGCTCACTTTTAAGAGATTAAAAAAGAGACAGCATGTGCTATGGCGAAACACAGTAACTAGCTAGTGATATTTAAGGAAAAACAATTTATCCAATGCTGACTTCTGAATAGCTTCAGCCTACCCTCACAAATATTGCTTTTAATTAACCGCTCATCTCAAAGTACAGAGAGAGACAGAGAAAGAGCTTCAGTTGCTGGCATGACAGCTGGCTCAAATCCAAGAATTACTACATACCAAAACATCTGATTGTATACAGAGATGGAATCACTTTCTTAAACTGAAAGCAAGCTTTGAAAATTGAAACTGTTTTCTTGCAAGTGAGGAAAGCCTTGAAGTTAGGGGGAAAATATGAAACTTCAGAAACAGGAAAACTAACCTAAAGTGAATAATGACAAATTTTGTTAGGTCAACCCCATATAAAACTTTATTTATTTATTTATTTTGTTTTGTTTTAAAAATTGTAACGGGAAGTGATTCACCAATCATTTTCTACTTAGAAAGAACTGAGTTCTAGAGCAGTAATGACACACTCCTATTACAGATCTATCCTACTATTTATAATTACATGGAAAGGCTCTATGAAGTTTTATTTCCACATCTTGGAAGCACTGTAAAATGCTTACTTTCTCTTGAAATCCCGGTTAGATATTTTTAGAAAAACTGAATGAAGGCATGAGTTGACCTGAAGTTTTCCACATTTATTAATCTGGTCTTGAAAGAAAGCTTTTTACCCCCTCCTCTTTTTTTTTTTTTTTTTTTTTTTGAAAAAATAAAAGAGGAGGGAAAAAGGTTTCCACAGAAATTATTCAAGGTCAAGGATAGCACATCAGAGCACACATGCATACACACTGAAAATAGCTTGTGCATTCCCTAATTAATACATTGCATTCCAAATCTAACAAGGAAACTGGAATGCATTCAGATGTTCCTCTTTCAGGAAGAAATACTTGAAAATGAGTTTACTTGTTTCTGTTCTGGAACTCAGAAATATTGGTAGTTATTTCTTAAAGCAAACTGAAACTGGAATCACTGAAGATATTTTTGCAAGACTCTAGTGGTCTTGGATCCAATTCAAAAAGAGTCCCGAAAAAAAGTCAGGCATCATTTGTTTACTCCCCTACCACAATATTGTATTAACAAATTTTGGATTGCTTGTTTTAGTCATACATTCCTAACCAAACCCCAACATCAGGCTGGCTGCTGAAGAAACCATGCTTGTTTCTTTGGCATGCCAGGAGATAAACTCTGCCTGTTTGAGGAGGAGTTTAACGCAACCTTCTCCCCGTGCAAAAAGGTCACCACACATACCAGGATACCAACAAGTTAATGCAGAACACTATGTTTGTATCTCCACAAATGACAGCCTTAGTTTTGTCACATCATTTAATATTACTTGCAATTACTTTTTTTCTTTTTACTAAAACCACGTGTCCTACAAAATTCATCAACAGACACATATTGTAAGTGTCGTTGAAGATCATCATGTCTGCTACAAGGCGCATTTCCAGCTTTGCTAGTAAGTTATACCTGGTGTGGTTTTTATCAACAGAAAGGTGTTTCACATTATACTGCTGGCACTCAAACAATTAAACCCTCAAAGAAGAGAAATTACGCTTGTTTTACGTGCTCTACAGTTCCATGTTGTTCTGGGCAAAGATGGCCATGAAGGACAAAAATGATTAACAGGAATCATCAAACACTAAAAGGACCTGAAAGTTGCTGATTACAACACATGTATATCCCATTCAGCCAGAATTGCAGAGAGCAGTTACCAGGAGGGTCTTGTAAAGCTTCTCTTCCTGGTTAAAAATGGCTTCTCCTGGTTTCGAACGCAATCACCACCTTGTAGCTCATGCTTGTTTAAAAGGAAAAAAAAGGAAGAAAAAAGGGGGGATAATTAGCTGGAATAATAGATGATAAACACACCTCTGAGTCAGAAGATAAATACTTCTCATCAAAAGAAAATTAGGAAAAAAGTCCCAAGTCTTAACTTAATTTAGGAATCAACTAAAGAAACATCCATGGAGTTGCTAGCATTATTTTACACTTGAGAAATTCTACTTTATTTTTCTTAAATAAAGCATTTCAATTGCACCCGTCTGATGACATTTCACTGAGGGGCTTCAGACAGGTGAACCCGCAACTCCGCGCTGACGACGCTTCCGCTGAACCCTTCTCCCCCAGACAAGGTAGCTTTCCACCTCCCAACGTTAACATTAATTCCAGAGCTGTGGTAAGCGCCAGTCAATTAATTCTTTACTTTGTTTCCCTTCCCTTAGAGTTTCTTCCCTCCAACTCACCCTCTTGCCATTCATACCTAAGAGGCATGACTACGGTGATTACAAAGCCTTACGCTACTGCGGAGAGGACTCTAGCACCTTAAAGGGAGACCCGTATGAGCAAGCAAGGTCCGTGCAGCACGGGCAAGCCAACCTCAAATTAGAGGCAGATGAGGATGTTCCAGGAGTACTTACACAGCATACCAAAAAAACACATCAGGTCCTTCTAACGCGGACGCAGCTCAGTGGCACAGACAAGCTTTGGGCCACTACAGCGAGAGCAGCCTGGAGCTGAAAGTCCTCAAGCAGGGGCACGGGGGCTTCTCCCCTTCTCCCCGAGCAGCACACGGGGTTCTCGCCAGGCCAGCTGCACTTCTGAGGGATGACACCTCTCGCTAACCCTGCCTGACAGCACCGCCGTGACGGCGGCATGGCACTGGATACTAATTCGGGACTAACCTCGGAAACCAAATATACACTCCACCAGCTAAAACTGTCTGCTTGCTCCTGGCATCTTCATGAATTTGGCCAAATGAAGCACAGCCGATTTCTAATTTTTCTTCCAGATTGTTGTATTTACCCAGCGCTTTCATGTTTAGACTGCAACTTTTACTAAAAATACTCTGCTTGAAATATATGAAAACACATAGTAGAAAAGCTCCATTTTATACTGTTGAAATGGTTTGTTCTAAGAACATACCTTCTATTTTTTTCCAGACAAACTAAAAAAAAAAAATCTTCACATCCAGTGAAAGATACCAAAAAAGCTACAAAAATCTGTAAGTTAGATGCAAGTACAATTTTTAAGACAACTTATCTGGAGAAAAATCCTTCAAAATGACGTAACGCTAATTATGATGCTAGGACAAGATCCTTTGACTTCAAATGGCTAGTGGACAACCTTACCGCCTGATAAGAACATGGATTGTGTGCATCACTAACGTGTCAACTCCCTTTTATTCTCTGCATTACACATGTGAGATGAATTGGGGGCACAAAGCAGATGCGTGTGGAGACTTCCAGGAGCATGTAGACACCAGGACTTTGAAATTCTATTGCTTGAAATGAGTTGCTGTGAAAAGATTGTCTGAATGTTTATGCGGGGCTAGACTAAAATGTAAAATTCAGGAGCAAATGGATCCATTCAACTACCAACATGAAATTTATGCGTCCCCCTCACAAATCACATCTGCGTCCCCTGTATATAGTAATAGTCAGTGCTACAAGTGAGTCTGTTACAACTGATATGTAATAAAATGTACTTTGTCCAATAGCTGCACTTTTCCATAGTACTACAGTAAACATTTACAGAGTTTCCATTACTCACACTGCAAAGAACATAGGTTCACATTTATATGGCTGCTAAACACGCGCTTACACAAACCCTCAATGCCACACATTCAGCTGCGTTACACGGCGCCGAGCCCGCTCCCCACCCAGCCTAACTCGCCCCGGTTGAGTTTGCTTTCAGTCGCACCTCCCTGCTCCGTGCCAGCAGTGCCCTCCAGCAGCCTGGCCACCCGAGCCATGGGAAGAGCCGAGGCGTTCGCTATCGATGGCTTCCACCACTGGTTTTTTCACGGCTTTCCAAAGGAGGCTTGCATAAGGTTGGAAAAGGACAAAAATAAAATACGTATTTTCAGCATTTGTTTGGAATGCGTGTAAGGGCTCCAGAAGCAGCAGTCAACACTTCAGTTGTATTTATGCATATTTTCTTTCTTCACGTTGACCCTTGCCAACATTACTCAACGCCCCTCCCCTTTAGAAGCTATACAAAAAGTTACTTTTTCCTTTCACAACTACTGACTGAGGCCTATTCCACCGCTGAAAGCGAGCGAGGCAAAGCCCACGCTGGGTGTCTGTCTCCTAGGGAAGATTGCATCTTTTATTTATCACCCCTTGGCTTTATTTTCACAGTGAATTCCTGGCTTAAATGTAATCAGCCAAGAAACCCTCCCTATGTGCACTCCTGTCATTCCTCATTGCTTGCAAACAGAATCAAGTGCAAGCAAATGGGGAAGAAAAAAAAAAAACTCAGTGCTGCCAACCAAACTAAAAAAGCCCTACTTCTGGTTTTGCCAGTCCTGGGGAACCACAGATGTGCCTCAGACCTTTGGAAAGGGAGAGAAAGCCAAAAGATGAAACTTATAAGAAAGTTAATTAGATTTAGAGCGAGGAAAAAAAAAAAAAGTGATTGTCTTGGAGCCGAACTCCCTCTAGGCTGGAGGGAAGGGCAGCGAGCCTAGGAACGGAACGGAGAGCTTCCCTTCGGGAAATAAATGGCCATGCAGAGCAGCCGGCAGGCTGCGAGGGGACAGAGCCCAGCACGAACAAAAGGCTCAGAGGACGCGCCGTGGGTGAAACGTATTAAAAAAATGATAATAATAATAAAAATTATGAAAAGAAAATACACACAGTAATTCACCAGGCTCTTTTGTCTGGCTTCCCCTCGGGGGCGGGGTGTGTGTGTGTGTGTGTGTGTGTGGGGGGGGGGGGGGTTAGGGGGGAAGGAAGAGACGCAAATAAACATGAAATGGGAACAAAGTGCCCGGTCGCCGCCTCCTCCGCGGGGCACCGCCAGCCACAAAGCACATCCCCCGTGGAAGTTGGGTCTCCCACTCGTGTTTTTTTTTGGGGGGACACCTCTCCTCGCCCCCCACCACCCCTACTCGGGGTGGTGGGGGGCGAGGAGAGGCGTTCCCCCCCCCCCGCCCCGCATGAATAGGGCACCCACCCCGTGTCCCTTTAAAGGCAGGCAGCGGGAGGAGGAAGAGGAGCCCCCATTGTCCCAGCAGCCGGAAGCCCCCCCCCCCCCCCCCCCCCATCCCCAAACCCGCCCCCGTGTGCCGCCTTCTGCTGATTCATTTCCACCGGCGGCGGCTCCGTGTGTGTGTGTGTGTGTGTGAGCGTGAGTGTGTGTGAGCGTGCAAGGAAGGGGGCACCCCGTCCCCATTGTACCCCCGGGGGGGCACGGCACGGCGGTGACCCGGATTACCGGGGGTGGGCGCTGCGAGGGGGGCAGAGCCCGGCGGGATTACCGGCAGTTAAAGGGACAGCACCGGGGGGAGGAGGAGGAGGAGGAGGAAGAAGGCGGCGGGGACACACGGACACGGGGGACACACGGGCGCAGATGGTGACTCACCGACTTGCAGGACGTTGTCCACGCAGCCGCCGTCGAGCAGCGCGATGCCCCTGCGGAAGGGCAGGCGGCTCTCGTCGGCGGCGGCCTCCGCGGCCCCGCCGGGCGCGGTGCCGGCCCCCCCGGCGGCCGTGGCGGAGGCTGCGGAGACGGAGACGGCGGAGACGGCGGCGGCGGCGGGGTCCTCGGCGCCGGTGTTGAAGGAGGAGTACATGCAGATCTCCCTCTCGCTGCGGGGGAACGACCAGTAGACGATCCTGCGCTGCACCGGCTCCGGGATGCGCTCGAAGCGCTCCTCCACCCGCTGGAAGGGCCACTTCTCCGCCACCTTGCGGGCCGCGATGTCCAGCAGCGACTCGGGGCTCTGCGTCTTGCCCAGCGGCAGCAGCCCCAGCGCGGCGGCGGCGGCTGCCGTGGAAGGCCCGGCGCACAGCGCCCCGCCGCCGGGCCCCCCGCCGCCGCCCGCCCGCTGCCCCGGCCGGCAGCCCGGCCCGTAGCCGGGTCTGCAGCACAGGCGCTTGGCGGGGGGAGGGAGCTGTCCGCGCTCCGCCATGATCGCGCCGCTTCTAAGCGGGCGGCGGAAGTGGCGGTAGCCTATAACCGGCACCGGGCGGACGGCCGCCGCCGCCGCCGGAGGACACGCCCCCCGTGCCCTTATATGGCGGCGGGGGCGTGGCCAGAGCCTCGCCCACGGGAGGGAGGGGGGAGGCGAGCGTGCCCCCGCCCGCACATACACACACACGCGCGCACACACAAGGCCCCCGCTGACGTCACGCGCGCGGTGTGGGAAAAAGGAGGCGTGGCCCCGCCCCGCCGCCCCGCCGCCGCTCCCCCTCCCCCCCTCCCCCCCTCCCTCCCCGCTGACGCCGTGCAGCGAGCGGAGCGTGGGGGCGGGGCCGCCGCAACCCGGTCACCTCTGCGGGGCTGTGCGCGCGCAGTCGGGGGAATACGGTAAGGGCCGGGCGCGTGCCGCGGGGGAGCGCGCCCACGCAACTCGCGGCATTACGGTAGCCGCGCCCCGGCTGTAAGATGGCGGCCGGGCGGCCCGCAGGTGAGGGCCCTCCGCCGCGCCGCCGGCACCGCCCGGAGCCCGGGGGGGGGGCTCAGCCGTTAGGTGGGGGCTGCAGCAGCCCTTGCGGGGCGCCCCGAGCCGGAGCGGCCGCCCGGTGCCTCAGCGGGTGCCGGGAGCCGTGCGGTACCGGCGCCGTGCCCTGGGAGCGGCGGCAGACCTTTACCTGCAGGTACCGAACTCCCCCAGCCCCGTCTGATTTACGTGTTTGTTTATCGCCGTTCGCCCGCACGGCGAAGAGAGCCCGTGGTTCTCAGCCAGGGCGTTCCAAACCGCAGGCGGCGGGCAGGAGCGGAGCCGCGGTCGGCAGCGCTCGCTGCCTGCCTGCCTGCCTGCCCGGCACGCGCCGCTCCGGGGATGCCGGGGGCGAGCCGCCGCTGCCGCTCCCCGCTCGTCGCGGTGGGCACGCGCGGTGCCGGGGGCTGCCGGGACACAGCCGGCCCGGCTGCGGAGGCGCTCGGGGAGCGGAGCGGGAGGCGGGGGCGTCAAACGCTGCCCGGGCCCGGCGTGGGTGCCGGGGCCTCTGGGACCGGGGCGGGGAAACGCGGCACAAACGGGAGCCTCGTGATGGCTCGTGGCGCCAGAGGAGGAACGCCTTGACTTTTGGTCGCATCACGAAGTCGTTGTTAATAATTGGTGACAGCCTGAGGCAGTTTCCCTTCTCCGTCGCTCTAGCGCTGTTTCTGTTTTAAACAAGCGTCTAGCGAGGCCGTAGAAATGCTCGTCTGCGTTGGGCCGTGGCTGTTCTTTATCAGGTCGTAGCCACCTGCTGCAATAAAAATAACACACTGGTGCTGCTGGGGGAATTCCTCCTGTCGTAGCAGAGAAGCTTTACAGTAAAAATTGAGGAACAGGAGGAGGGAGAGGTACGGCAATGAAAAATAGAACTTCCCTGACAGGCTAAAGTAGCCCAGCTGTCTGTTATCTCAGTCATTCTTCGGCCTTTTCAGGTCTTTTCTATTATCGAATTCACTTACAAAATCCAAGAGAAAAGCCTACAGATCCACTTCCTTCATCCGTCTACCGCTCAGCAGGAATAGCTACTTCCCATTAAGTCTATGAATATTAATAGCTACACGGGGTGCTATTGAAGCTTTCTTCTTTCCCGGGCTAGGAGGTACACGAAGAGGTGATGGCATCTTTGCTTTTGAAATTATGCTGTAAGCAGCAAGTCCGCTTCTCCTCGGGCTCCTTCTGCATTGACGCAGCAGCGCAGCTGTACCAACCGTACTCTGAAGTTCCTTTGTCCTGCCAGCACTGCCGCTTGAGCTCCTTCAGCTTTCTGAAAGCAACCAGAAGGGTGCGTTAATTTCAGGGAATAAATTAAAATGTGCTATAAAGCCGTCCCTTAACTGTATATAAATTTGTAGTTAGTTTCTCTTTCAGTGGATGTTCTCCTTTCGGAAGGACCTTGCTGAACTGAGCATTCATTTCGTCTTTTTTTGCCTCACAGTTTTGGAAGGTCTGCATTCCAGAGCTGCACGGAGTTGCTGCCGAACAGCAGCCTTAACGTGGTTAACCCCCTGCACTTAATCAAAGTCTGCTCTGTGAGCTACTTGGAGAGGTACCCTTGGCGACCACTCAGTGAAATTTGTTCGTAGTGTTTCCAAGCATTCGGCCCCTTGCAATCATTCTCGTGCCTCACAGTAACGCACGCAAGGCCAGAGCATTCTACCAGTTGCCCTAATTTGAAAGAAAGATCGCACACAGCTGCACAGTCGTCTTTGTGTGAAGCAAACAACGGTCTGTATGTGGAAAATGGATTGCAGACAACCTAATGCTGGCCAACACAAGTCACCCTCCCTGGTGGTTAAAATGTATCTGGAAAGATGAGAACAAGAACAACGGTTCAGGGAAAGACTCGGCATTCTTGTATTTAAGCTGAACAGAGTTTAGATTCACGCGCTGCATAAAATATTTCTAAACATGAGGAGGATAGGTGGTCAGAGAGAAAAAGGAAGAAACTCAGGAAAGGATGCTAGATGGTTCTTGGAGCTAGAGCTTTACAAAAAGACACAAGCAAAAGTACTAAGTGTTAATTAAAACAAATCAAGAGGTGACGGCATTAAAATAATCAAGCACAGGAAAGACTGATAGGTGTACTGAAACAGCTGAATTTACAGTGCTGAAATAACGAGGTTTTTAACCCGTTTCATGAAGGACTTTGGGATAACAAAGCGGTTCTTATAAAAAAGGTTTAATGGATTCTAAACGTATTGTAACACCTGTAATTGGAAAGACTGAAAAACAGCACTGTAGGTAAAGGTAGTGAATATCGCTGTACTTTGCACTGCAGTGACTCTGGAAGTGCAAACACAGGAGAAAAAGACAGTAGTGATGCGTGTTGATGAAGACTGGTCAATGAAGAAAATAGCGCACAATCAATTCTTTGGTTTATAACGTTCTCTTAAATAGTTTCATTGGTTATGTTCAGAAACTATTTTTAATTTCAGGAGTTAAAAATAGAAAGCTTGCCTTTTACTAGCCTTTTAAATAAAATCAAATACTCTAGGATAAATATTGCCAGCTCTTTTAAGACTTCAGAGTCTCTCTATTAAAGTGTAAATAAACCAGCAGCCCTGAAAGAGCCCTTTCAAACGCCAGCTTTTTATTCTAGTTAAATTCCGTGATGATTCTAAAACTGGAGTCAGATGCTAGCATCCAAAAGCATTTAGGAAAATGTACTTAAAATACTAAGCATGCTTTAGCGCTATTCTAAAATAACGTAAAGAGATAAACATCTTAATTTGAACTAAACCCTCTTGACATTCATTTCTGTGTCCTCTGCCTTTCTGTGGCTTGATACTTGACGTATGAAGTCATTCTGAGATGGGCTGAAGGGGTGGGCATTGTGTGTGCCAGAGTCCCAGAGCTCTGTGAATTAATGCTGCTCTGTATTTCCTCAAGGAATGAGCCCATTCAGTTTACATTTATTGAGAATAGACCCTGGGAAGGAATTATTTTCTTCCTTATAAGGAGCTTTGTGTTGGAATATCTGTTGGGACAGTTTAGCTCACTACTGAGTTACTAGGGATAAAAGCATCACTGTTACGAGTAAAATGATAACGTGCAAGTGCCTTCTTGAAATTAAACGCATGTAACTGATTTACAAGGTTCAGAATTTCAAGTCTCAGAACAGCAAAATAAGGCTGTCTCAGCTTTCTTCAGAGTTTTAACTTGCCTCCATTTGCAAAAAGTCAAAAGCAGATCTTGTCTCTGAAAGGAAAATAGATTCAACATCACTCTGGGTTAGTTGTGAGCTTTTACACATCTGAGTTTCCGAACTCATGAACACAAACTGAAAACAGTGTTATTCCTCTCATAAGCTTGTGTAAACTTTACTTTTAAAGGATTATGTTTTTCTAATATCAAAGTAAAAGCTAATCAAATTTGTTGATAAAAACTTTTTTCAGTTTTTTAAATAATTGTCTTCTAGGTATTTTTTTCTCTTTGCTGCCAGTACACAGACTTAATCAGGGTAAGGTATCTGCGTAATGCTTGAAAATTCTTAATAGTTTAAAAAAAAAAAATGATTCCTCAAAGCTCTAGAAGCTTTAACCTCTCCTGGTCAGACATCCTCCATCACAAAAGCGATAGGCCAGTTCAGAAGTTAATGAGTTGCAAAATGCCACCGACAGGGACACCAGCGCGTCTTGGAGCACCTCTGCCCGTCCGATGCACCAACAGCGAGGGGTTGTTGGCAAAGCTGTGCTGCTGGTGGTCTAGATGGAGACATCGTGGCAGTGCGTTCTAGTGGATATGCATCCTACGCTAACATAACTCCCTTTTGCCTTCTTCAGTTTTCTCCCTTTAAACTGCACTTTATTTGAGACTTCTGTGCATTAGACCAAGCAGCTGCTTTGCCGTGGCAGGCAACATACTATTTCTTGGATATAAGCTCTGCATGAGTTTGTCAGTCCACCAGTGTCAGGAGCAAAAGGCTTCGCTTTCCCAGATGCTCACCCATGGCAAAGAGAAACTACGTACACTAAAAATTCTCTTAAGATCATTTTCCAAGATGCTAAGCTCTGGTAGAATGGCTCTAAAGCCAAAAAAAAAAAAAAAAACTCTGCTTTCCATCTCAAGGAGTCTGAGTCCAGACTTATTTGTGATGGGTACCCACCAGTAAACAGCTTACATATGCCAAAAACTGAAAACGCACGCTTCCTGCAGGAGCTGAAAGTCCTGCCTGTGGTGCGTGTCCCTAGGGCCCGGGCTGTGCTGCCGCCTCCCTGCCTCCCCCAGCACAACCAAGGCAGCGGTGCGGGGAGAGGAGTTTGCTGGCTACCTGGCCAGCCGTTGTTTCTGATGTTTGCCAGTCTTTTGTGAGCTACCGTGCCTTTATAAATTGTAACTGAGGACTTGCAGAAAGCATGGAGGCAGGGACAGTCAGCATTAGCTAAGCAACACTTAAATGGTTCCTGTGTAAACAACTGGCATTCTTTTAAAAAGCTTGGCTACAATATCTGCATCCACTAACTTTTTCACCAGTGATTGCCTTTAGCAAACTGGGGAAACCAAGCTGGACTTTTTTCTTAACGGTCCATTTAAGCTTTTATTACTGGTTGTTAAGCTCTTAATCCACTAATGTTCAAAAAATATTGCAAATGTGTCTGTACCTCTGCTAGGACTGAAACTTCCAGTTAGGATTTATGGGCTCTTCTTGGTTTGTATCAGAGACAAGCTTTCAAGGGGTCAGTCTAAACACGAGGGCTTCTGTATAACTGAGACACCCTATGAAATCGGAGACCAGGATTTTCCGTGTGATTTCGTCTTCGACTCGTATGTGTATAGCAGTATAGATAGCAGCATCTTTAAACAAAGTGCCATCTGAAGGTGACGGCACTTCAGCAGGTTTGGCTGAACAACGTTAAACTTAGGCATTTGTCCCCGGGCTTTAAAACTATTCGAAATTTTGTAGCTCAAGTGCTGATCAGACTGATGTGTGCCTGTGTTACCATGTTATTCCTGCAAAACCGGGTAACTGAGCTGTGGAACGTTTCATCCGTTTAGAGCCATCAATTTTCTGAGTTAAACACAGCTTACTGATGTGGGTTTGGGATGGTCTTGATATGATTTCACCTTTGCTTTATACCAACCGTATGCGTTTTCTTTGTATATTTGCCTGTTTCTATGCCTTCTTCCTCCTTCATACCTACCCATGACCATGCTTCGGTACTGACAGGTCGTGGTACGTCGTAGTTCTTTCCTGACAAACAGCCTGTAAACGTTCCATCCAGTTGCCTTCCTTATTCTTAGTCTTCCTGCCCTGTAATCTTGAAATTGTACCAGAGCTAATATCTCAGGCTAAGCCTTGTAATCAAATTCAGAAGATAGAGATAAGATACGGTTAGGGCTGTGCAGTAAAATTTTGCCAGGGAACCAAGTACTTCCTTTTACTTCAGCAGCTTCAAAGGTTTCATTGGAATCTGTGTCTTGGACAGGGATTTAATCCTTTTTTCTTTTTTTTCCTACCAGTCTGTCACTAATAGCATCTAACTTTTGAAGTTGCTTTGAATAGAAAGGGAGAGCATTCTTCCTTTTCCTTTTCTGTGCTCCGGGGATTAAGATGAGCTGAGAGATATGCCTCCGCTTCACTTCTCCACTCGGAATAACAGCAGCACAACGCACTCGTACGTTTCCAGAAAGCTAGTGCTTTGCTTCCAGCGGGATATGCCAGGAGTGGCAAGAATTTGGCAGGTTTAACTACTGAACAAGGAAGGACCCCTTGATACTTAACGTGTCTCCATGCTGCTTTGCTCCAGTAAATTAGGCAGAACTCACGGGACAGCTGTCTTCTTGCTAGACACTGTCCTCTGCTGGGCTGTGCTTGGAGTCCTTCAGAGGGAGCAGACAGAGCTCCACGCGTGGAGTGGTTCAGAGGCTGGAGGAGACGCTGTGTCAGGCTGGCTGCCGCCTTAGGCAGTTGTCACCATCAGTCATCCTGCAAATGTTGCGATCCATGAGCAGGAGGGATAGTAATCTGCTGCGGTCTGTTCATGCAAAAATACATTTTTTTTTTTTTTTTGTGGTTCCAAAAAAATGGAGCCTCTGGACAAGTACAGGTCTCTATGAAGCCTCTGAATTTATCCAGTTGTAGTAGAGGTCTGATGCTACGTAACCGCTCCCCAGACTGAGAAGAAGGAAGAATCTCTCCAATACTCCATGTCAGAACTGCTTCCTAGTTAGTAATTTTAATATGTGCTTGTCAAGGCTTTGTTACAGCCAGCACAAAAATCAGTTTCTTCTTCCATGTCTCCATGGTTCTGAGCAGTAGCCAAACCTGACGGATGCTGTCCGGTGTTTGCTTTGCTCAGCGCACAGCACAGGCACCACAGCTCTCCATGCACTCACTTGGATAACCAGTCCTGGTTTGGTTTGTAGCCTACGCTCCGCCTTTTATCTCTGTAAATACGACGGCTTTGATTTTTGTTTTGTTTTGTTTTTGTTCATTTATTGTTTAAACATGTTTACTGACTGCAGTTGAATGGCTGCTTTTGAAATTCTCTAGGAAAGCTAGAGATCTTTAAAAAGAAAACAAGAAGTCACTAGGCTATGAGTTAGGAGTGGAAGAACTGAGGAAGAGAAGGGCAGAACTAATGTGAGTAAGAGCTGAAGGATGATCTGGTGTATAAACCCAGTCCATTGCCAACTCCACCCTCTAAATGGCATTTGCTGCCAGGGAAATTGGATCCACCCTGGACTGATTCTAGCATCAGAAAAATCCTCCTAAAATAGCTCTGGGCCTTACAAAAGTTGCAGTTTCCTTCCCAATAATTGATGCTGTGGTGACAACCTGCATCTGGTACTCATGAGTTGCAGTCACCACATCTGCTAAGGGGAAGAAGGCAACTTTTTCCCTTTCCTCAGTCTCTTGCCCTGTCTGCAGGGATGGTCCGTGGAGTGAAAAACTGTTTGCTCAGTTTGAGCACTTGTTGAAAGGGATGGTGTCCCCTACACTAGCAACTTGGAAATGAGTGTGCAACCTGTGTTGACTCAGGTTTTAAAGAAGTGTAAATGAAGAGGAACCACTTTAAGAGTAACTGGGGATTGGTCTAAGTTGCATTATTGCCATTGAATGTGGGTTTATTTCATCCTGTTTACTAAGTGGGGAGTATAACCATGGCAACATTCATGACACGCTCTGTATGGATCTGCCAACACAAGAGTGAAATTAGCATTCCGAAGACAACTGTTTGGAAGTAGCTTGGGAACTGAAGAAGCATGTTTCAGACTACAGTCTGGATGATAGCACGCTTCACCATTTGCAGAGAGAACGTTATGCAAAATTTGCTAGTTTGGCTTAAGTGCTCTCAGCAAGAATATTTGTGCTATCGTTTGTATAGATCGTACCTTGACGAGTGCAAACTTAATGGTGTAAATATTAATAGCCAATGGTGATTCTTAGGTATACTTAAAAATACAAATACAGCTAGAGTTTTATGCTCAGCTTTAGTGCAAAGATAGTTGAAATCAGTTCACTTGGGGAACTATACAGAATGGCAATTCCTAGACAAGATGGAAGGTCTACTTATAAATACAATTTCTACATATAAAGAAAAAAAAATAAAAGAGCCTGGGGTGAATGGAAATAAGGAGGGGAATGTAAGAGGAACCTTCTAGGTCATAGTCCTCTGCTGTCCCCGGTATAAACTGTTGATAAACATAGTCTAGTAACTAATTTTTGTTGCTGTTGCATGTTGTGTGAAGTTTTTGCAGAAGTCTTATATATGGAGAATCGTGGTCTGACAGAGTGAGGATAGACTCAATAATATATCGCTTCTTCATGTCTCTTTACAGGTCACTTTCTTCCGAAAGGAGCAGAGTCAAATGTAACAACGCGTTTCTGGATGACAATGCTACAACCTGTTGCAAGTAACCCTGAACAAAAATATTTCCCTGGTTACTTTTGCCTGCACTTTTATCTGTGGCTAGCTTCACTGTTTTTGTTTAAGTCAGTTCCCTCTTCTGTGTGCATCTGTCACATAGCAGGAAAGACGTGTTTCTGTAAATAAGCTTCACAAGTCGTTTAGGAGATGTGTAGGAAAATACAGAACTGCTTTTAACTGACTTTTGAAAGTTGTCTAGATTTTAAGCTGACTCTGCCCTTTCAACAGATGCTCAGAACAGTGACTGCTCTTTATTGCCTCAGCACACCATCTTGGGATAACACATCAGCCAGTCTGATGGAATATTTTATGTACAGTTACTACTTCCTGTGAGTCAGTGCTGTAAAAGGCAATTACGCCTGCAAAGAACACAGCATCCTTCATGTCCCTTGCTGCCCTCATGACTGAATGTGATACATTTAGGGTGGGTTATGTTAGTCGTAAGAATAATATGGATCTATAGAAATTATGGAAATACTGCTAGTAAAATATAAGTGACTGATTAGATATTTTTCTGTATTTGGAACATATGGGAAAAACGCAAAAGTTTATCACTTCAGAGATAAGAAAACATCCTATTCCAGCAGTAACGCAGGAAGATGTTAGCCACCAGAGCTAGGCTTAAAATGCCACACGTTCAGATAACTTAAATCACCGTTTACATTCTAACTGATTGAGCAGCTATTTGGATTGCTACTCTTAGTTCTCAATAAATTTGAAACTGGTAAGACAATCCAGAGGACTTGATAAAGTTTAGAGTACTGGCAGCAAAAAGGGCAAAATCCAGACGACTACTGGTCATTCGTCTAGCACCTATGTCGGCCAAAAATGTGCAACTTTTATCAGTTCAATCAAGAAACTATTAAAGGAGGTCAGCAGAACTAATGTTGGGAGCTATGGGTATATGAAAAATAGATCTGACCACAGTTTTGTTAGACAACAGGCTTGATAAAACATACGATGTTTACATCACAATGGTGTTTGTGTAGTTCTTAGACTTCTTCCTGACTTTTTGTCTTACTGCTTCATGGCACTTTCTATATGTCGTGCTATTATGAGCTGTTACTTAATAGAACATCGGTTAACTGACAGCTGAAAACAAAATAGCAAATGGGGGATTCTGACTGAGCACATCACGATTATTTTAGGAATTGATTTTGACCATATACAACTTAATGTTTGCTTTAAATGACATCAAAGTTTGTACAAAATTAATAACCATAGCTCAAAAGACGGGGATGTAATATGCCACAAAGATAAATCAATGATGCAGTCTAGGTGACTTTGTTTATAAGTTCAATGCAAGCAGTTTTGTGGGTAGCTAGTAAGTAATACATCTGTGAACAGTGAAAGCAGGCTGTCATTTTCACCTGTCCATTTAGACTACCCACCAAATACTCAAGAAAGAACAGAGAAGACACCCGAATTCAGGACCATTGAAGGTCAGTTGAACAAGTTGTTTTCAAAATAAAATTTCATAGAAAACATGCCTTTTGTTTTAGGGGACCTTCCAATTGGTTTTTCTGGGATTCTCTGAGTATTATGTCTGTTATCATCTTTAAAGCCTTAAAGATGTTATCATCTTTTCTCCATTAACACCAGTGACAGGACCCGCGGGAACGGGGTTAAGCTGAGGCAGGGGAAATTTAGGCTTGACATCAGGAGGGGGTTCTTCACAGAGAGGGTGGTTGCACACTGGAACAGGCTCCCCAGGGAAGTTGTCACTGCACCGAGCCTGTCTGAATTTAAGAAGAGATTGGACTGTGCACTTAGTCACATGGTCTGAACTTTTGGGTAGACCTGTGCGGTGTCGAGAGTTGGACTTGATGATCCTTAAGGGTCCCTTCCAACTCAGGATATTCTATGATTCTATGATCTTAAATGTTGCATGCTTAAACTAATTCATTATGTCATCTCACAGTATTTCTGTAACATTCCCATGCTATAGATTTACTCTACTTCTGAACTTTGAGCCAGTCTTTTTAAATATTTGTCCTGTACCATAGATGCTTCACTGCTGATACTCTTTCTGTGCCTTGCAGAGCCTTTTCACATGTATGCATTTGCTATCAATCAAGCTACACTTTTATCTAATCATCAGCAAGTTTACAGACCGTGTTTTTCTCCTGTGCAGACAATCCCCATGCCAGAGGATCTTTTAGCTCTCTAACTGGCCCAACTTATGCAAAACAGCCTTAATGCTGCTAGTGCTAATGGTTCTCATGCAAAAAAAAAAAATATATATATATATATATGTGCTTTTCTTTCTGTGCACTCATTTTTTTCTGTCTCTTCCAGGTCTTCTGGTGTTAGAGCCTTATAAAATTGCCCTAGGTCATTTCTGAACAACTGCATTGGTACAGCTGTGAAACATAAGGGAGTAAAACCATATCTGCAGATAATTCCTGTGATCTAATCATCAGTCACATTATAGCAAAGTTAATGATGCTGTTGCCTTTTTCAACTTCAGAAAATTGTGTGTTGCTGGACCTAATAAGAACTGAAAGTGCAGGTTGGATTTTTCTTCTGTTAATGAGTTTTTATTTGGGGATTTAGAGGAGAAATGAAGAGGTGCAGAGGGATTTATCAAGAAAGATAACAATGAATGAACTCCTGAACATCATGGTGCTTCGGTCAAAAAGACTCATGTACTTCCTGGCTACAAAGAGAGAAATCTCTAGAGACTACAATGACAATAGTAGTTCTGTGTTTGTCTCTGAAGCAATTTTTGTTGAAATTTGCTTTGTCCAGTTTAGGATCCAAGAAGACTGTTGGTAAACAGAAATCTTTGAGAGAAGAACAAGAAAAAAACACAACATCCTTATCTCCAAATTTCAGAGAGATGATTTGAAGGGTGGGCTGTCCAGTCGATAAGGAATTGGCTGTATGGCCACACCCAGTGAGAGGTGGTCAATGGCTCTATGTCCAGGTGGAGGCTGGTGAGGAGTGGTGTCCCTCAGTAGTCTGTCTAGGAACAAGTACCGTTTAATGTCTTTATCAATGATACAGACAGTGGGATCGAGTGCACCCTTAGCAAGTTAGCAGATGACACCATGCTGGGTGGTGCAGGTGATACGACAGAAGGAAGAGATGCCATCCAAAGGGACCTGGACAGGCTGGAGAAGTGGGCCCACGTGAACCTCATGAGGTTAAACAAGTCCAAGTGCAAGGTGCTGCACCTGGGTCAGGGCAATCCCAGACATGAGCACAGACTGGGAGAAGAACTCATTGAGAGCAGCCCTGCGGAGAAGGACCTGGGGGTTCTGGTGGACAAAAAGCTCGATATGAGCCAGCAGTGTGTGCTTGCAGCCCAGAAGGCCAACTGCATCCTGGGCTGCACCAACAGAGGGGTGGGTTGAGGGAGGGGATTGTGCCCCTCTGCTCTGCCCTTGTGAGGCCCCACCTGGAGTGCTGCGTCCAGCAGCATCCAACTATCCTGGTTGGAACCAGGTGATCCTTAAGGTCGCTTTCTAACCAAGCTATTCTATGAAGTAAAAATCATTGATTCATATGGTACAGGATGAGTGATACAAAGAAGTTTTTCTCTTTGGCTTGTTAAACTAAAAAGTGTATTGACTAATGTCCAAAAATATCTGCAGTGAAATAGAAACTTAAGACCTGACTTTTCAATCTAGCTGACAAAGACGTAACACTATCTAATTGCTGGTGCTTGTGTTGGGTCTGTCTGGGATGGAGTCACCTTTCCCTGCAGCAGCCCACACAGTGCTGTGCTCTGCACTCATAGCTGGAACAGCACTGGTATCACTCCAGTGTTGTGTCTATTGCTGCGTAGTGCTGGCACAACATCAGAACTCCTTCCAGGCCCCCAAGAGCCAGCAGGCTGGGGGTGGGCAATTGATGGGGAGGGGACATCACCAGGGCAGCTGACCTAAACCAACCAAAGGGATATTCCATAACACCTGATGTCACACTGAGCAAAAAAAGGGGGGCTCTCATGGGGGGGGTCTCTCCTGAACAACCGGTACGCGTTTTGAGGCCCTGCTTCCCGGGACGTGGCCGAACATCGCTCGTTGATGGGAAGTAGAGAATAACTTTTTTTTTTTCTTTCTCTCTGTGCTTCCGCGCGGCCTTGTTGTTTCTTTTGTTTCTCTTTCTCCCCATTCCCCTTTCCTTAATTAAATCATTCTCATCTCAAACCTCGAGCTCTTTGTGTTGTCTTTTCTCCCCCTTCCTCTTTGAGGAGGGGAGGAGTGAGAGAGCGGTTGTGGTGGAGCTCGGCTGCCCACTCGAGTAAAACCATCACAGTGCTAAAACCGAACAAAACCTGACTAGAATTGTGTGGCAAATTTTTCCCTAAACAATGGGTATCTAACCTTTGGAACAGTTTTATGAGAATTATAATGGCCTTTCCATCGCTACTCATTTCAGCCTGATGAGATGTCTTTCTTAAAAGGCATTAACTAGATGGTTCAGGTACTTCTATGACAAAACTGATCAGCCCCAGATGGTCACAGTAGATGTTCTAGCCTAACCTCATGTGGGGACCAAGCTGGTTTTGATTCTTACTTCAGCTCTGCTATGGGCTTACTTCATGCTTCATATTTTTGCCTATGGATGCTCACAGCTGCAGCATTACCTGTCTAAATGGTCCAGCAAGGGATGCAGACTGTCCTAAAGATAAGATGTCCACAGAGGACAACCAGCCACCTGTGGAATTTTAGTACTCCCTTTTCTTACTTACTGAAATTTTTAAGCAACAATCTTAGAAATTAAGAGTTTATCTGGTAGCTGTGCTATACTATAAGCTTCCAGACGGAAGATGGAATACTGTTTGGATTAAAAGTGCTAGCATTAACTTTTGTATTCCTGCATGATTTTAAATGCACCAAGGATATGTCCACGTGGACACCTAAAAGGATATGTCCATGTGGACACCTAATCTTTTGGCTTGTCCAGAACTTGTGTTTGGGCTCTTGTAAAGTGGTATCTAGCGTTAAAACATGCAAAATAATACATAACACTAGCTTATCATTATTTACAGCAAACCAATTCCCTCTTTGCTCATACAAGACTAAAATGATGTATTTGCCTGGCTGAAAAATTATTTTTTGCAAGTAATAAAAATGCAGAAATCCCTTACAATGGTTACTTCAGCCTTCTTGCAGCTTGGGGCAAAACCACATTGGCAGAAAGACAATGTCCTGTCTCTAATGGCTGTGAAGCCTCTCAGAACTTGACCCGAATTTGAACTTATACAAAAGGGACCTCTGTGCAGTGACAAAAACTTAAAAACAGAGTATAATTACGTAAGAAATTCAAAATAAGTTGGGGAGCGTGTTTGAATGAGATCAGCATTCCAAGTAATCCCTAACAAGAATTGGATGTTTGTATCTCTGCTGCCACACATTTTTCTTTATGATCTTTTGAATGTTCTGTTAATCTTCCTCCAAACTGAAACCTTATACCTGACAGCAGCCCTTCTTGGCAGCTGTTTGGTGCAAAGTTGGCCATAGTATCTTATGCAAGTCTCCCAAACTCTTTAAATACTTTGATACCGATGAGGAAGGGATATGTTTTAAAAAAAATAAGAATAATCACAGAAAGGTCCCTGTGTTGTCCTGTCTTCTTTTGCAGAAGCTGATAAATCAAATGATTAAAGAAGTCAATGGAAAGAAGAGTGCTAGTGCTTTCATGAAGGCAGTAGCTAGCACTGGTTGCCTCATCTTTGTAGCACTGACCAGGAGAAAGCTATGCTAATTGCTCACCTTGGTATTAGTAGCTCCAGGTCTTCGCCTCTACTCAGATGAAGTGAGTAACTAAGCTCCCAAGCAGTCATAATTTAATACTGAGAAGATTCTTTATTCACTTTTAGTAGTTTTTCTCTTTTATGTTCTCATCAGACCACTTTGCATGTTCTGTGTGGTTTCACTCGTCACCACTCATCAAGGAGTACTTGTTATGTGTTGCACTCTCTCGTCCATGTTTGAATTAGATAGTTGTTTGATCATACTTAAAAAGCAAACTACTTTGGAAATCTACAGCCAGGAAAAGCATCCAATTTCCACAGACAGGTCTTATTTCATAGGCCTGAGTCTGTTGGGTGGATGGTCCAATGCTTCCATGGCCAGGGAACTCCAGTTCTGGATTGCATGTTTTTAAGAAATCATCTTTAACGTTGGATCTTTGGATGTCTCACTTGCCTGGCAACTCTCACTGAGACAGGAGTCTCCAAAGTACACCTGATGGGAGATGACTCCTCAGCTGATCTTTGCATTCTCCTTTAAGGAGTCTTGTGTCTTCGTGCATGCACTCAGCACAGCATTTGCTGGTCTACATGCAACTACACTTGACCATCGTATCACCCTTTCTCACAGGCATCTGAAGAAACAACTTTTGATCTGTGTCTGTGGGGAATGGAGGCAAAATCTTCTCCATCCTCCTCTCCCCGGTTTGGCTTTCTGTCTTTGCACTGAAGGAAGTTTCTCTTCAGAAGTAGCCCAAGTCTTTTAAAGACTTGTGATGAGATTGTCCTGGAGAGAGACCAGGCTTATGTCAAAGTGCTGTGATAACAGTTGATTGTTAGTAGCAGCAATCTAATTGCTCCACCAGGCTGAAAGCATTCCTGGTTGAGGTACTCTTAAAGGCTGTTTCAACTCCATAGATATCATCTTTTTTCTGCTACAAAATGGAGCATGTACCCTGCACTTTAAATTACAATGAAATCCTATCTACAAACTGGCAGCCATTCCCTTGACTCTCACACCTTGCTTTTAACGTATGGTTTGACTGACACAATCAGATCAAATGATTTTCCAGACTTCTTGCTGCATCCACTGGGCATCGTTTCTCATTTAAGATTCCTGCGGTGAGCTGTATCTCTAGTGATAGTTCAGATTCTCATCTGGTGTAAATTATCATAGTTCTAGTCAACTTCAATGAATTTGATAATTTATACCATCTGAGGTTCTGCATCTGAAAACCATATAATAAAAAGCAGATGCTATTTTAACTAATCTGATAAATAAGTGCCTAATATTTGCCTGAGTCTAGCTATTTTAATACCTGCTACTTACTGCCAGCAGTCAACTGCATACTAGAGACTTAAGGTCCTTTGTCCTGTGTCTGAGTAACTGGGATAGTGTCCTGTATTTTATCAAAAAATGAAGGTTGAACAGAGACTGCAAAAGCCCTTGACAGCGACTTTGCTGAGAGACCTAAAAGCCAACGTTCCTTTTGCAAAGCCCGTGAGTCTGTCTCTGCTAGAAGCTAGCCATATCTTTTTACTGACAATGATCATTATAATACACGATATTTTAAAGCAGCTGCTTTGCTTTGTCACTTTAATATGTTTTCATTTTGATTTCTATATTTTTTTCAAGCCACATGAACATTGGTTGACGTTTGGAATCTATCTGACCTTGTAAGTAATAGGAGATTGCATGGATTGCACATCAACTATCTGTGTCAAGAATATGGTAAGAATTTGTGAAATATTTCACAGAAAGCATGGTCTCTGACCTATTCCAGAATGTGATACTATAAATAAAGTGTCTATCACAGCGCGTTTGAAGAAAATGTGTGTTCTTTATTTACAATTCTTGGTTTAACAATTCACACAGAACAAATCATCATTTTTATATTACTGGAGTATGTTACACAGTTTTGTCTGTAAGAACTATTTGTGCCATAAAGCATGAAGCTTTCCCGTTAACTTTAAAATTTATTTGCAATTGCTCCCTTTCTATTAATAACAACAGGGCATAGATATAAACAGCGCATTTTTATAAATCGCATTCAGGCCTGGCTCAGGCATCCTTCATGACTGCTACCCACTGGGGACACCTTTATTGAATGGCAGAAGTTTCTGTCTGTTCTCAAAAAACATCCACAATAGATCAGTGAGAAAAAGAATAAAATGTTATTCCAACTCATTCCCCAGCAGTCACTGATCTGACTGTCTTTGCACCTTACAAGGACATTATATCCATCTAGACTTAAAAGTAACTTCTCCCGGTATGCATGAGTAGAAGCACTGATTAATAACAGAATAGTGGATTTTAGAACAGCTTTTTTGTTCTTTTCCTGCTACTTGAAGGTTTATCTAACTCTAGGGCCAGTTGTTTCATGTTTCCTCTGCATCATCCTGTCTGTTTAATACACTCATGCATATTTTGAGAAATCTCAAGCTACAACTTAATTCCTAAACCCTCTAATTGCTGGGGGGGATAGGGGCAGGGGGAGCAAGCTAGTGTTGGACACTGTTTTTCTTTCCTCATCTGTAGTCAAATTTTCTTACAAATGTGTAAGCAAGAATGAGTTGTGACTAACCAATCTAAAGAAGCTCGATGTTTACAATCTCAAATCATGAGCGAGATTTTAACAGTATGTGCCAGGTCCTGCTGCAGTCATGGGACTTGGTGAGGGGATCATGGGTTGGTTGCTTTGGACAATAGCTGTGACTGAGTTATTGACCCAGCAGAGCCCACTGCATACCAAAGGAACATGCTTGCCTTTCACAACCCTTATGGAGGTGCAAACAGAAGCATAATAAAAATCATTTGTCTGACAGAAGGTAAATAAAACACCATCAACGGTAGCTAAAACACCCTCCTTAGGTTGGTGGAAAAGCTTGAACAAAAAACTCCCCAAACTTCTCTTGTACTTTCTCAGCCTCAACATTTTTTTTTACATTCTCTGCTGCTTGACCACTGTGTGCCTCTCAGTGACTCCATCTTACTACAGAGGGACAACATCCTCTGCCCATCCAAACAGTGGCTGCCTTCCAGTCCTTCTAGTCCTCATTCCCCTGCCATCTTGCGATTAGGTGGGAATATATGCTCATAGAAAATTATATTTACCCGTAATGTGTATGTGTGTAACTATAGATACTTAAAGGAAATAATCAGAAGTACAGTCATTTTTACATTTAGGGTAAACAGATAACTTGTAAGTATACTAAATACTTTGTGCAGCCAGCATGTTTGAGTACAGCTTTACTCCCTTAGGAGAAATGACAATTTCTGCTTACTTTTTGCAGTGCTATCATGGATAGAGAGTGTATGTTATGTGTTGGACACAAATATGGCAACACTTGGGTTATTTGACATGCTGACAGATTAATTTGAATTTATTTGCAGCTAAGCAAAGTGCCATATCCAAAACCTGATTTTAATTATGGATATTCATCTTGGTATTTGCTAGAACAAATAGACAGCATCTTATGGCAGAAATGAGTTTGCATGATAAAATATAAAGTAAGATCCGGTACCTGCAACAGCTTGGATCTGGCCAAAGTATGCCCCACCCACTGAGTTATCACTTAGCTCCAGAACCCATACAGCAAGAATAAACAAGAGAACAGGAAGGGTAAACAAAAAAATTAACATGTTCCTACATTTACTGGACACCTTTCCATGTAATCATCAGGAGGACTGAAATAGCTTTTGAATCCAGCTGCACATGCAAAAATTAAAACAATGCCATTCTACATGTTAAACATATGAAGTATATCTGAAATAAGAGGACCGACAATTAACGTCCTCTACTGCAAATTGCCATGTGTTACAGTACTTGTTCTCCTTCGGTTCAAGTCACGCCTTCGTAGCCCTGAAACAGCACAGGCATAGTTTCCTCTGAGTGACAGCTAGGCAAAGTGGAACGGTGATGCAGCTCTCACCTTGGCAGCTGGGGAGGAAAGTGCTCTGGGAGATGCTGAGATGCAGAGAAGGGGGTCAGCATGAGCTCCTCCCACAAAGCTGGTTTTGCAGCCTGTCCCTCCTTTTTTAACAATGTCTGAACGGGATTGTAGTCAATTGCTTCTTGTTCTGCTATTCCCATCAACAGTCTTTTCAAAACCAAAAACATTTTACTAAGCCGAACTAGCAGGATTTTCCTTTCAGCTGTGAGTGATTTTATTCTCATTCAGGTCAGGAGTAGAAATAAAGAATAATCATAAAAAAAAAGATTAAAAACAAATTTAATAAAAATTAAAAAGATCACAGGACAAGGGTAAGGTGCCAGTAACCATCTTTAGTTAAATGCAGTCCAGAAAGAGAGAACAGATCCCTGGCACATCTTCCCCTTTTCAGATCTCTTTGATCTCTTTCATGTCATCTGATTTACTAGATTTTGTTACCCCTCCTTCCACATGACATCCTTATCTGCTCAGTCTCCCTTATGCAATTCCAGAGCCTTATTCCTACCCTTTTCTATTGCTTCAATGTCATGTCAGTGCTGGTTTATGCTGCCTTAAGGAAAAAAATAAATAAATCAGAGGAATAACAACCCAAACAAAACTACAGCCTTTGCTTTCCTTCTGATCCTGTTCTTCCCTGTTCCAGCATACTCTGTTTAATCTCTGGCCAGTCTACAAAGCTTGTTTGACAAAAGTCAGGCGTGCTCACCACTGCCTGTGGGGCAGCTACACCCAGAGACTGGAGTGACACCAGTTGCCTCGGTGACACCAGCTGCCAGAGGAAGGTGATAGATCACCACCACCTCTTCTAGTCCGAGCAACCCCTCACACCAGCTCCAAATGCCCCCAGTGTTTTGGTGAAAGGTTTCATACTGCAATTTGCTTGTTCGTCCCCTCCCAGTGCCGCTTTAAAAAGCTGCCTACATCCTGCCAGCCTGACCAGCACGTGAACATCAGGCAGCAAGGGCTGCATCCTGATAAGAGCAGAGGAAAGAAAGCAAACCCACTTACACAAGACCATAGCAGCTGTAGTATCTCTCTCTGGCCAAGTGCTGTGTATCCGGTGGAACAGGCAAACCACTGTCTTCTTCACCCTCAGGTCCTGCTGCTATCAGCAGTGTAAAATGTATGACCTGAAATGTTGCCACTGCAGTTAAGGACAGGGCTGATATGAAAGCTACCTTGTGATAAGAAGCTAAATTTCACTGAGAATTTGGTGATATAGGAAAAGCAGTTTTCTGAGTAAAAAAGATTTGCCTCACACAAGGATTTTGTGCTTGCTTAGTTATACACAGGATGCAGTGTGCTGTAGGTGTGTAGTGTGTACGTGCCAATCCAGAGTCAGACACAGCACAGGAAAATGCACGCAACCCCCTCATAAGGGAAATGCATCCACCAGATAGTGGCGGCTTCAGTACAGTAACACGGACCTTCCTATGCAATGAGAACATTCACAGCTTCCTTTTACACGGGTGTGATGCACTCATCACTCGTAAAAGTTCAAACCTCGTGGAAATCCTGCTTAAGCAGGAGAGCTTTTCGCTCCCACTCGCCTTGTGGGAGTGAACTCCAACTACTAAAATCTTTCTTTTCCCACTGAACACATTTCCTTGACAAGCTTTCTATTGTTGTCCTTTTGGTTTTACCATGCGTTTTCTCCTTCTTATATTACAAAAATGTAAATAAGAGGTTAATTTCTTTCCTTTACTTGTTCTTTTTGTACTGTACTCAAATTTATGTTTTATCTCAGATCTATGCCCCACTAAATATTGAATTTTTCTTTCTCCTATGCAAACAATGGAAACTTACAACTTCCAGAACCTCTGTATTTCTATCACTTTTTTCATATTTTTTTTTTTTTTAAGTGAGGACACTCACACTCAGAACAAAAGCATGAAAACGTACCCCACCGTATCTGACTCACACCTGCGGCTAGCTCTTACCTAGATACATGGCTTTTTTATTAAGAACTATCTGACTTCAAGGAGGCCCAATTAAAGGCCATAGAAGGAGACAACAAGCTGAATTGACATTTACATTGATTTTTCTATTAAATTTAAAGTATATTTGCAATTAGTAAAATAAATTGTGTGAAACTAACAGAATAAATAAATATATTGTGGACATTAACATCATTTTAATTGTTAGATGTTTTCTATTAAAGGCATTTCTGTCATGTCATAATATAAGAGCTGACTGATGTTGGTAGCTGCTCTTCTTCCTTACAGTAAAACACATTTGTGTGCACATATAAATTAGTGCAGTTGTACTCCTCCTTGCTAACATTTAGCAATGCATATATGTACATCTGAATCAGTATAATAACTGAATGCATTTTGAAGAGGTAACAGTATTTCATTTGAATTTAAATGTCTTGTTTTGAATAAGCAGTTATGTTATGGAGCTAAATCAGTCGGCTTAACAACAAAGGGCAGTATGCTGATGAATTATGTATGTTATCTGCATTTTCTGCCTGCTGATAATTGACAGGTATCATGGCACCTTCTACAAACTTCCTGTAATTATATGCCACATATCAAACACCAATTTACGTGTAATGGTCCTCCCCCCACACGCATACGCACAAAATATTTTTATGTTTTATTTAAAGCTTACAGCATTTTTAAATTTTCTTTTTCTCTCTCAGGTTTCCAGGCTGCATTGCCATGCAGCCCATTCAACAATTTTAAATTAATAAGATTTCTTTGGTGTTAGCTTGTCAGAATCACCCATTCAAGCTTTTGTTCCATACTTCTTTTTTTTTTTTTTTATAGTAAAGATAAACCAATATCAAAGAAAATTTACCTTGTAAGTGTTTAAGAGAAATTACCTGCAGTTTGGATATGTGTAGTAAAGCAGGTATCTCTTTACTCTTTGATACCAAGTCTCTGCCCTTAATGACAAATAAATTTTAGTCATTATGTCACAGTTCCAGGTAGTAACAGGTTAAAAAAGCTAGTGTCTTAACAGAACTGATTTTATAGCTAGTTCTTCTTGGTAATATGCACTTAGTTCAGACTAACTCCACCATAACAAGGATACATTAATTGGATAGCTTTGGAGCCAGTCTCATTAGATGCAATGCTTACTGATTAAATTTAACCACTGCTGGTACAATTCAGCACACAATTCAGAATTAGTTTTCTTACAATTCAGTGTTCTGCTCCTTGAAATAAAATTAATTTTGCTGAGAATTATTTTAATAAACCTGTGATAATAAATCTATAATTAAACAAGACTCTTTTAGTTACCTTGAAGGGCTTTTTACTTATATTGCCTTAAATACCTGAATTTATATTTTAATATAAAAACCCATATTCAGTAAAAGGTATGGCTGGTATGTGTAAAACAGCAGCACTAGTGTATGCTGTACAGGAGTTCCTCACTCTCTTATCATTGCATCCTTGACAGTATTCACTACCAGAGAAGGTACATGGAAACAAAATTACAGAAAGTAATTATGTGTAAACAAAATTAGGTAAATATCTCTTTTGTTCCCATTAATTTAGACTTCATGAGTCAACTTCTTTAGAAACCAAAGCTTATATTCTTGTCCTTATCTTTGACTAAGTTGGTTTTGAAGCTGTTAATGAAAGAAGTGACCCAATATTCTGTTTCTTACTGAATTAGAACATTCTATTAAACATATTTACAAAGAATCCTTCATTAAAAATAAATAAATAAATATATAAATATCAAAATATGATACCTTAGGACTGTGGTAGAATGTGACAGCCTATGAACAGTCAGTAATGCCAAAGGAGATGTAAGCTGTGACCACCAGCTGTAACATCCTCCTGGACTGGGAGAAAATATCAGCAATCTTTCAGTAGGATGTGATTTTTGGCATTTATCTGGATGCAGGACCTTATAGGCTTGAGAGCTCTAAAAACCTAGGCATAGATAGATAAGAAAAAAAGCAGATTTTTAGCAGTTATTAGCTAATGCTTATGCAAACAATTATCAATGACCATATGTAAATCCAATTTTCAAAGACTTAGCACCCAGTTGAAGTAAACCCGAGATTCAGAGGGACACATGGAGGCATTCTGCTACCAGGCCGACTGCTGACTTGTCGATTTTCAGCCTAGTGTCTAGGCCCTACAGCCGACTGCAAAAATACTGCTTGAACTTTTCTTAAAGGCACCTCTAGGCAGAAAGCTGTGAAGAACTGCAAACATGATTTAAATGGAAACAATCATGTTCTCTCTCTGATTTGTATTTTATGTTGCCACAAATGCACATAACACTTCTGGAGCAGGTTTTGTTTTCTAGCTGCTGCTTTTCCAGCTTAGCCTGAAGCGGCACAGATGTCTTCCAGAAGACCATCGGTTTCGGCAGATCTCCACCCCAGATGTATCTGAAGAGCTTAGAAAAGTGAACAGGCCAAAGTGCCTGGAGAACACAAGACTTGCAGATGCAGCCTCCCAAGGATATATAGGATCCACTCTTAGAGAGGAGGGGCAAACCAAGGACATTTCCAGAGGTAGGCTTATTCAGCCCACTAAAATGAAGGTTAGGTGCAGATTGGATTACATTTGATAAAAACAAACCTTGAATACCTTCCACTCTGTGCCCTTCTAAAGAATAACCAAACTAACATTCAAAACAAAACAGACTCTGTGATTCCTTTTCATCTTTTAATGGCTTCTTCACCTGTCAATCTGCCTAGCATAGTCTAATTTGTTTAGGGCTAAATAATACACCACTTTCTTCACAGGAGTGGTACATATTTAGGCAAGTAATCTTATGAAATTAACAGGACTACTCCTTTAATTAAGGGGTTCAGGACGGGACCTTGGCAAAGACCTTTTTTTTTGTCTGTGAACTTTCACATCAAAAGTGCTTACATAAGGGTTTATTATTATGTTAAAGCAGCATTATCTGACTTTTTTTTTTTAAATGAGGGTGGACCGCGTTACCTTCTTTTGGGGGTCTCGCAGGCTCCAGCTCCATCTTTCCATTATAATGTGGTCAGAAAAGAGTCTTTTACATATGCTTCTGCCACAGAATAGATGTCTCGCATCATGGGCATGGATGGGTGCACTTCCAGCCATGTAATGGAGGAAGATACACAGAACCCTTAGGAAACTGGCAGAAATATTTGCCAGCACAGCCTGCTGGCCCCAGACAGTGACCCTGGGAAGGAGAGCAGCGTGGAGCAGGGATGGGCCAAGGGTCTTCTGCTGGGCTGGGCAGGACTGGTGGCATCCACGTGGGCATCCCTGCTTGCGATCACAGGTCATCAGCTATGGGGTTGTGGAGATCCAGGCTGGTTGGCCAGTCCCTCAGAAAAAGGGCCATACTGCTAGACTGCAAATGTCACATCTAAATTGAGCTTCCCCATGCAAGCCAGAGAGAATGTTCGTCTGCTGCATGGGCTGATGCAATGGAGTGCTCCCAGTGATTCCTCTCAGCTGCTTCTGACAGGCCCTACACCTATTCCATTTTGTGGGTAGGCCTTCAAAGGGTGAGTTGAAAACACACTGGCCTATACTTGCCCCTAGAGAATAAGTACATCATTTCTGCTTATTTTGGCACATGAGTCTACCAACAAAAAGAGTCTCACTGTGGCAAAACAGGCTGTCATGCTGATAGCAGTCTGACTTGATTAATATAGTTGCAAAGCTTGTTTTGCAGTTCAAACCCTGTCAAGCCAAAACCGAAATGATTTTCCTGGATAAATCCAATTACAATGTAAATATCGAATCAGAATGTATTTTCACTAACTACCAAGCCATTCTGTAAAAAAATAATAAAATAATATATATATATATATATTTAAAAAAAAAAAAAAAAAAAAAAAAAAGAGCCAATGAGCCTTAAAGTCGGCTAGTTGCCTCGGTTGCCCAGCCAGCCCCACAGTGGTGGCAGAGGAGGCCGGAGCAGCTCTGCAACACAAAAGCCATGCCCTGCTCAGCCCCAGCGCTGCTCCCACAGGAGGAAGGGTTCGCAACAAGCCAGGGTGTCATGGAAATTGACATCTCCACTATCCCCCATCTCTTTAAGTCCTCTCTTTCTGGGTATGCACCCTCCAGATCAACTGAGGCATCGGCAGTGTTTGCTCCTCACAGCTATGAAGGCAGTGATATTTCAAACAGTGATAGTCATTAGTTGTAGGCTTCCACTTCATTTTAAAAATAAACCAAATAAACACTTCCTATCTTTGAAAAATACCAACAGGCAAGCAGTGGACATTTTCTCTGCATGTAAAACTGGCAGACCTATTGTCAGCATTACTAATTCTGAAAAGTTTGAAGACGAAATGCCAAATTCTTTGTAGCCATTTTTCTGATTATCTGGCAACCTCAACACCTGTGGTAGCTTTGGGCTCGTGGGGTCTGATTTTCAAGTGAGTGGCAGCTTGAAGTGTTCAAATAGCTCATAACAGCACCCTCAGCCTTGGGTTGTTGTTATTCCCAGCTAAAATAATGGGGTGCCAGGCCAGCGCCAGGGTCTCACCAGTGGCAGCTGCTGCGAGCAGTCCTGTGGAAACAACTGGGCCGTGCACAGCAGCAGGCACGTGTTCTGCAGAGCAGGTGGAAACATTTCAGAAGAAAGCTTTTTTCCACCTAAGAATAATGGTTGAAACCAAATGTTTCGCAGGAAGGAGCAGTTTTGACAACAGCGACAACAGCACAGAAATGTGACGGGCGTCTGTGGGATGGGGTGGGTTCAGGGCTGCTGGCCGCTGCAGGATCGTCTCCTCTCCTCTCTCTTGTTAATGGAAAGAGCAATTCCCCACTTTCTCTTTAAAACTGTTAGATGTTCCTCATTTCCTGAAAGGAATTATCTGGTGCCAATATAGAAATAAAAGACATTTTGATTTTTTTTTTTCACAGACAGAAAAGTTGTTCTCCATCCAGACTCAACAGGACAAAACTATTGGCAGGCCATTGACAAGGCTGGGGATTTCTGGACTTCTCCAGTCCAGATACCAGTTCTCCATCGCATGTTTAGTGCTGTATTTCATCGTAACAAAACAAAGAGAAAAAGAAATGTTTCCACCCACACCAATAGTCCCTGTGCTGATGATGCTTAGACTAGGAATTTATGTATCATTATATTTCAAAGATGCACTTTAAGTATTTACATGTTACAACTTCCTGAGTAATACAGACTGTACTTGTCTAGAGCTGTTTCTGCAGTACATTTTTTCAACACCCAATTACAACATACTTGCCTCAAGATAATTTGTGGAAAATTTCATGAGAACTGCATTAGTCCTGATTTCTACAAGATGTTATCGGAATCAAAACAAGAATCCATTAAATAAATATACAATACCTCTATGCCAATATTGTGTACTAGCTCTGCTTCTACACCATGCACAAGTTCCAATTTCTATTACATCAGTATCTGTCATATTAATAAAACAACAGTCTTAAGACCCAGTAAATATGTAGTATTGTGGAAAATGATGTTAAAATACCTGTGGAAAATGACAGGAAAAAAATCTCAAAATTGGTTTACATAAAAGAATGTAGAATAACATTTAATAAAAACCAGGAGATTATTAGAAGCATCAGATCAATTACCCTATTTCCTTACTTTTGGTATCATGGATTAGTGTTACAATTCCCTGATGACACGAGGTAGGAACACACTGTGCTTCATTGAAATGTTTCAGAGTTATTGCTATTGTTAACGTCAGAAAGTGTGAAAGAAGGAAGATGAGAAACTTAATTGTAATTATTTTTTAAAAATGCTGTTGTGGAAAGAATGACAAAGTGTTCGTCGGTGAGAGCCTGTCAGTGAAACCGGTCTGCTTCCGCTATTCATGCCGGACAGAGGCGAGACAGAGCAGTGTGTTCAGAAAAAGCAGCAAGGCAAGTTTAACCTTATTTTACTTCTGCTTTTGGGGATTTGGGAAACCCAAAGCACAGCATCAGTGCTTAAGGATTACATTCAGTTTTAGCTGAAGGAAGAGGATTATGCCCAAGCACCAACCAAGTGCTTTGCTTACAAGGCTTTGGATGCCACCACCTATCCCACCCTGCTCCTCTCCAGCACTCTGCCACCCACATCCAGCCCCTCAGCACCACTGCAGCTTCCAGCATGCTGGGTGCTGTACCACCAGGCAGAGCTCTGCCCGCCAGCACAGGGACCTGCAGAGAGCGTCCCAGAGCCGTGCTGGTGCCCAGGCATTAGTGAAATGAAGAGGCAAGTCTTCAATGTATAGCGCAGCCACCCGAAGGATGTTATAAAGGGGTGTGCAGAACAGGTTAGTTCCAGACTTTTGTTTAAGCTATGTTAAAAGTTCAGAAAAGGAAAGAGGGGGAGAAATGGAGAAAAGGAGAGGAGAAGGGGAGACAAGGAGATACAAGGGGAGAGAGAGAAAGGGATAGAGCAGGCCATCCCTGCCTGCAGTCAGGGGTTGGGATTAGATGTTCTTTAAGGTCCCTTCCAACCCAAGCCATTCTGTGATTCTATGAACAGAGAGAAAGAGAGAAAAATGGAGAGAGAGAGAGAGAGAAAGGGAGAGAAAGAGAGATAAGGGGAGAGAAAGAGAGGAGGTTGCACAAACACACTGGGTCAAGCGAGGGTTAAGAATATTTTGAGTAATGCAAACAAATGATAACCAAACCTGTAACTGCAGTGACTGAAGTTGTAACAGGCACTACTACGCAGCAGTGCCAGCTGGCAGCAGCTGAGCAGGTGAGAAGGCGCCTGTCTGCTGTGCAAACCCTGCTTGTTTTATTTTTCCTCCAGTTTCCCTCCTCACCCTCCTTTCACTAAAAGCTGTTACACCATGTCATAAATGTAGAGCATATGTAAGATAGGGTAGGAGCTGGCATTTTGGTATTTATTCATGTACTCTGTGACATCCAAATCCTGTTTTGACACACAGGTTATTACAAAACTCTATAGTGAAGCATGGAGTGGAGTTTGGCTGGGGTAAGTAGTGCAGGCTGCAGCTGGTGCCCCAGATGAACCTTCTCGCACTTGCTTTGGTATGAAAAGGTATGCAGAATGGCTACAAGATAAACATCTTTTCATTTTCATCTGATTTTAAACAATAAAAGGAACTTCTTTCTCTTTTTGGCTGGAGATTTTTAGAAGACAGAACACTCATCACAGAAATATATATATATATATAAAACTGATGTTCTGTATTTATCATGTAGAGATGAGAAAAGTATTTCTTTAGAATTAAACACACACAAACACACAGACAACAAAATCAAACAAACAAGTTAAATCATCCCAGAATTTAAATTTTTGCTAATTTCACTACTTCCTACTTTGCCTGCACTGCAGGCACTGGTGCTACACTTGGAGCGAGTCCTGAAGGGGGCCATGAGGATGATCAGAAGGCCAGAGTACCTCTACTGCAAAGACAGGCTGAGGGAGTTGGGGTTGTTCAGCCTGGACAAGAGAACGCTCTGGGGTGACCTTACAGGGGCCTTCCAGTACCTAAAGGGGCCTAAAGGAAAGGTGGGGAGGGACTCTTGGTCAGGGAGTGGAGTGATAGGACAAGGGGGAATGGCTTTAAGCTAAAAGAGGGTAGGTTTAGATGAGATATAAGGAAGAAATTCTTTACTGTGAGGGTGGTAAGGCAGTGGCACAGGCTGCCCAGAGAAGCTGTGGATGCCCCATCCCTGGAGGTGCCCAAGACCAGGCTGGATGGGGCTTTGAGCAAGCTGGTCTGGTGGGAGGTGTCCCTGCCCATGGCAGGGGGTTGGAAGCAGATGGTGTTTAAGGTCACTTACAACCCAAGCCATTCTGTGATCTCAGCATCACTGAAATTTGAGACTCATCCTAAATATTACTTAAATAAAAACATTGCTTAAATACAGGATCTCTAGCCTGAATCTTAACATACAAGGATTCACTTCTAGTGTATCAATTTAGCTACATTTCAACAGCAAGATCTGGTCTAAATCACAAAATTATTTCCATTTTTGAGCAGTTTCATGATGCACAGAAAAATTTCTTCAACATTTTTTAAGAGAGAGAGAAAGAGGGAGAGAAAGTTACTGATTTGACTGCCCTGAGAGAAGACTGACAGTACAACAGATATGGTTAGTCTACTAAGGTTCATCTTTTGACTTTTTTTACTTGTCATTGGAGCTAAGGAATCACAGAATCACAGAACAGTCTAGGTTGGAAGAGACCTCTAAGATCACCGAGTCCAACCTCTGACCTAACACTAGCAAGTCCTCCACTAAACCATATCCCTAAGCTCTACATCTAAACGCCTTTTAAAGACCTCCAGGGATGGTGACTCAACCAAAGGAGGGAGACCTGAACAATTAGCTATTTTTTCATGCTCAATAGCACATTTGTTAGAAATGAAACTGGAATTTTATAAATAAAGTAAAATAATGCACAAGTTGATTATACATTAAGCTGATGTTGAATTGATGCACAAGCTATTGTTGGAAGGACTGTTAGCATACTTTGTATGACCCATCATTAAAAAAGTTTTGTATTCCATAATCATAGAACCACAGAATGCTTTGGGTGGGAAGGGACATTGGAGACCACCCAGTTCCAACCCCCTTCCATGGGCAGGGACACCTCCCACCAGACCAGGTTGCCCAAAGCCCCATCCAGACTGGCCTTGAGCACCTCCAGGGGTGGAGCATCCACAGCTGCTCTGGGCAACCTGTGCCGGTGCCTCACCAACCTTTGAGTAAAGAATTTCCTCCTTATCTCTAGTCTAAATCTCCCCTGTTGTAGTTTAAAGCCATTGCCCTTCATTCTATCATTATCTGCCTGAGAGAAAAACTGTGTGGTTTTTGGTATGTGCTAGATTCCAGGCACATTTTGTCTTTGGATTTTGAAACAACATGGATATCAAGCCATGCAGGATTCTCCAAACCTAACAGTGCCAGAGCATTTCAGTGTGTTTTGTCACTTTTCCATATATATATATATGTATATATGTAAGATTTAATATATATATATATTAAAAAAATCAGTTATACTCTACTCTTCTCAAGTTTGCAGACCACTGACATCCACCTAGCTGTGTAATCACATACTTAAATTAACAAGTAAGGTTGATCTGTTTGGTCTCATACGCTACTGCCCAAAGCAGACGTACTTTAATACTACGTTTCTCACTCCATCCACTTGGTGTTACACTTTCCGCTTTGCCAGAAACACAGCAGGATGCAGAGTGAGGCGTCCAAGAGCGATGGGCTTCTCATAATGACCAAGCACAAAGGTGGTTCATTCTCACACAGCTCTCTGCTGCACCCATCTATCTCCAATGATGAGCCAAGGATTTGAGCTCTTCCCTCCTGGTGATCTGCCAGAGATTGCAGGGAGCAGAGTTTCTGGCTGCATCCTCCCACACATTGTAGTCAGTCAGGGGAGAACATACTGGGGAGAGTTTTCATTGCATTTTCTAACCTCTCACAAGCCACATAACATGCTATTAGAATAAGCAGTTACATTATTTTCCTAATGTCATTTGTCTTTGCATAAGAACAAATATCGGGTGCTGTACGTGTTGCAGCACTGGTTTATATTTGCATGGTAATTGCCTAAGCAAATTACAGCACATGAGTAAGCAAAAGAGGTGCAGAGAGAGGGCTTCTCACCCAGATTAAATCTTTCCACTGCCAGTGTGACATCTGCTCATCCCCGAGCTTGCCTTAGGATGGATCCTGCTGACACAGCAGCATAACACTGAACTGTTTGGCATTATCAGTCTGTCGAGGTCCCCACAACATTTGCTATGTCAGAGCACTTGAATTCACAAAGAAGCTGACTGCATCCATGACTGAAGATACAAGATCTCTACATTTACTGCTGTTCCTTGAGCATCCATCTCTAAATTCACAGCTTTCACCTCCCAGCACCCACAACTCTGAGAACAGAGGTAAGGAAGCTATGAGGACTGCTGACTTCTTACACAGAGATGGGAAGATGTCCTAACTGAAAACAAGAGGGCCTTCAAATCACTGTTTTGGGGCAGGGGACAAGAGCTGGGAAGAGAGCTTTGGGGAAGAACAGTCAGAGATACAGTGAAGCTTCACTGCCACTTGGTGACTGCTGAGTGTTGTGGTGATGAAAACAGTTTGGGGCTACAGCCAAAGGTGGGTAACAATCCCAGAAACTGGGAATGGGGGACACCTCTAAACAGGCTTCTAGCTTATTTTAGTCCCAAAATTTAGGTCATTGTCAATCGTGTTGGCCAATACTGACTCAGTGTCACTGACAATGGCAGCAGTGTTCATATCACAGAAAAGAGGCTTGAATGATGATTCAATATTTCCCCTTACAATCTTTTCAAAATCATTTTCAGCATTACCTGTTTAGTGCACCATTTTACATCTCCCTAGAGCTGCATCAATAAAGACCTAATGTTCTGCCTCTCCAAGTGCCTCTCAGATATTGAAGAAAAAACATAATATACATCACAAATGGTGAACTTTTAACGTTCTCTCTTGTCACCAGTTCACTCTCACTCCAGCCAGCATTAATCTCTGTTACTCTCTTGACACCGCTCTGTTATGAGGTTTAAAGCACGCCTGCTACTTCACCGTAAAAAAAAAAAAAAAAAAAAAAAAAAAAGGGGGGGAGAGAGAGAGAGGGAGACCAAGGGGAGGAAATAATAGCTCTAGTGAAAATAAACACAGCTTTAGACGCAGGCAGAGTCGGGATGAGCAGATGCACGCACTCCCAGTCATGCTGCAGAAGGCAGCTTATGCGGCTCAGCTCACGCTGAGACGCTTTGCATGATCAGCATCAAAGCATTCACAGCTCTGCCCCAAATTTCGCATTTTATTTCACTTCTCAATTCACACCTTTTTTTTTTCCCCCATTGGATTTGAAACCTGGAGGTGGGGGAGAGGCTGCCAGAGAGGTTGCAGAGGGGCTGCGGCGGGTGCGCGGGTGAGCGAGGGAGGCTGGGGAGCCGTGGGAGCCTGCGGGAGGCTGGCAAAGGCCAGAGAGGGAAACTCCAGCAGGGAAACCACAGCCAGGGAGACAGGCAAGGAGGAGAAAGAGGTGGCATCAAGCAGGCAGATCTACAGGCCGTTTGGATCAGATGTGCTGCGACTACCTCGCTAAGACACGGGGAGTGGCTGGGATGTCTGGCTGCACGGTGAGGGTCACCCAAGGTGCTCTCACCATATGGCACAGGAGCTCCTAGCGAAAGCCGAGGGCAGCTCGCTGTTAGCTCACGCCTGTAAAACTCAAAGGATGCACATTGGCAAATGAATACAGCATGCTGAAGGTGGAGAAGTGTCTGACTCCCAGTGTTTGCTCTCTCAAACCCAACATTACTTATGCTTCATGAACACACACATTCAAACGCATCCAAGTAAATTTGAGGAAAACTACTGCAACTTACTGAAAAAGTCACATTCTCAGGTTGTCATCAGAGTGCCAATCTTTGACTTGCTGAGAAATGTGATAAAATGCATTCAGCCTTAATTAGCTATGGTATTCCTGGTATAAAGGACAAACCTCAGGTTGATCTACTCATATGAAAATACCAAATGTGATACCTTTTATGTTTGTTTTTTTTTTTGGTTTGGTTTGGTTTGTGCTTTTTTTTACCCCTACACTCAGCATACTTGGCAATTAGTGGCGGGCAGTATGTTCTGCTGGTTCTGCTGTAGTTTATTTCCCTTAAGAAGAAAATAAAAGGGTTGGGGTCACCCATGCCTAACATAGGTTTTGTGTTTTTTTTTTTTTTTTTTTTTACACAAGCAGTTTGGAAGAGTGCTTTCTCCTCCCATGCTCTCCCACATCCCACTTGCTTTTCCTGCTGCGAAGGAACATTTTCCTTCCAAATGGCTAGGCTGACTCTGCTCAGTGCATCACTTGTTATCTGGGTCTCTCTGTGAATAACAGGCAACAGAGTGTAAAGTGCATGGGTTGGAAAGTGACTCCTCTTTCTTTATTAGTCACAGATGAAACCCAGGGCCTTCCATATTATAAAGCACAGCTTCAGCAGAGCTGTTCCCATAAAGCCTCCTCTGAGTCTCAGGCAAGAGATTCAACGATTGACCAGGAAATATCATAGCAAAATCCACACATTAAGGGAATTCAGCTTCTTGTTTCAGCCAGCTCAGCACCACTGTGTTTAGGAGGCAGATCCGCAGGCTCAGACCTTATTCAGCAGTCCTGGGCAGATCCAACTCGTGGAAGCCACCTCCTGCATATCTCTCCAAGTAAGAGGGTAAATGTGTTCTCCCCTTTAGGAGTTTTGGGGAAAGAGTCCCTGATTAGATACTAAAACAAGACCTCTTGACCAGAAACAGTCTATTCTACCTTTTCTTCTGTAACTAGCTAGCTCCTGAAAGAACCCCGTTGGAAGAGTGGGTATCATACAGTTGGTGATAACAGTGCTTTTACCTAGCCACATCCCTCTGGGTACCTCCCGGACCTTCACGACATTAGCCCAAAGTTATGGCTACAAGCTCCAACCAACCAGGAAAATAACAGCATCCCACAGTCCAGTAAAATAGGTGGTGAAACAGCGGCGGGACTCTATACACAAATAAACACTATATGCAAATAATCAAGTGTGTAATTGCTGGTGTATGATCTCTGATATCTAAACCACACCTCCTGAAAACTTAAGCTACCTATTAAAGTCACAATACCAAAAAGAAAACCCACCACACCTGTTGCAGCTTGCCTTCGGTACCCCCTTGCACACCCAGCCAGGGGCCCTCACTCACAGGATTCCTGTTACAGCCGTGGTTGGGCTCCTCGGTGTGACTGGTCTCGGGGCTGATGTGTGGGATCTGGCTTTTACATCATGTTTGTTTTCAAACCAGCTCAGCTGGGTTGCATCTGCGGAGCCTCTAGGCCCTCCAAGGACCTTCCCCAGGTGCAGCCCCCCCCCAGGGACTGTGCAGCCCACCACATAGTTGTTCCAGTTCACGGTTCAATTCTCTGAGGGCTACGTGGTAAGCAGAGCATTTACAGCCTTCACAAACCAGCTTCTTGGCTGTGCAGCCACCCATTTCACTTACTGATAAAACAAGAGAGTTGAGAGCTGGGCCGGGGAATAGAAAACGTCACTTCTGGGTATCCTCGGTACACCTGGGCAGTGATGTCTTTCTGCTCCCCCATACTCGTGCTTGCTCTTCCAGTCTGGTCTTGGTGAGAACTCCTTCCCCTTGGCTGGCTGTTGCCATCCGCAGCCCTCGTTAAGGCTCGCTCCCTGAGCGCTGTTACGGGGCTGCAGCTGCCCGGGCAGGACTGCTCAGTTGGTACTGTCGTTAAAGGACTATTTCAGCTCCTCGGTCTCCCTTTCCTGACATAAAATGGACGATTCAGGTTGCACTGAAAGTGATGGAGAGTTTGTAGAAAGGAATAAATGTGTATTGCAGGGTTCTCTGATCAGCCACAGCCAGGGGTCCATTTGCAACCTGGGTTAGAGCCCACACAGGTGCTCCCTTGCCCACCATGCAGCAAAGAAAAATGCTCAGAGAGCGATCACCTGCTGGCCAGTGCCTGCTTCTTGTTCCACCTCTGAGGAGTGTGAAACAGAGACCACATAACCAGGGAAACCATGGCACATTCAGTTTTATTCTGGCCCTAATTCTCATGTTTGCCCATTTTATCTCTTAAAAATAATTATGACTACACATTCTATTCACCGGCATATTTGTTTTATCAAACCTGTTTTTCTTGCTACAACAGCATGTGATCCATCAATTATTGAATACAATTAAGAAGAAAAAAAAAAAAAACTCTGCAAGCAACTCTGTGCACACATTCCAAGGCTGTGATAATATCACAAGCCACAAGAGCTTTGCTTTTTGGGAGAGTATCATTTTGTCAGAATGACTGGGTGTGGGTGCCTTTGGGTTAAACATGAGTTTTGTGTTTTTGGAGGGTGATTTGGACACATTTTTTGATTCTCTTGCCTGTGCTTTTAGGATAGGAAGGAAGCCTCTGAGTGCCAAATGCTGCATCTAAACACATGACTAATTACACCAGAGCCTGGCAGTGCTGTGGCTGGTAGGAAGAACCAGTTCTGAAAAAGAACATCTCCAGGATCATCCCAGCATGGGCATGTTGACAGCCTGGCGGTATTTAAGCTGCTTATTCTGGAAACTTTCTTCCTGAAGTTCCCTTACTAGGCAACTTGCATTAACTGTGGTCCATTTCATTAAAGATCTCCCTTTTACTTTCCAATACAGTTTGGAATTGTAATTTTGACCTCCCAGGTGCAGCTCTCCTGATTTACAGTATTACTGGATTCCCAAATAACTGCACATCCCAGCTCATCCTAAGGTCTCTTGCATATCTGTTGGATCAAGAGATATATCTTAGTGGTTTTATACCTGCTAGATGCATTCAGGACAGTACCTGCACAATAATTATAAGTTTTAATATTTATTGTTTAAATTTATGAGGTCTTATTTAAGGTTGTGTTTCAAAAGTACATAACGCTTCAGTGTTTTTGTCTCCTTTCCTTCCTGGCCTTTGCATGCCAGGTATTTTTGTCTGCTTTTCCTGCTGGCTACTGCATGCTGACTGCTTATTGCTATGGCACAGAATATACCCCACCTGTCACAAGCATTTTTTAACAGAGCCGGAGCTGAATGCTGAATGCAGCCATGCCTTATGCAGAGGAGTTTTAATTATTCTTCGGTCTGTGGAAGAGGGGAGTAGGGCCAGGATGAGGAGGACGGGGTTGTCAGAAAGATAGCTGGAGGGAATCAGAATATATCATTACCTAAGGGAGTGGTATCCTCAGTCTTCATCTACTTTAATTCTCTCACCAGACACATCAAATGACAGTGCTGTAGGGCTTAAAAAAATTGGGGCAAACTGGGGCAGCGGGTGGCTGATAATGACAGCCTGTCTAAATGTCTGAGTGGCAGACAAGTGGGGAGAAAGAAGTTTGTGGTATGGGCTAGCTAAGGTAGAGTGATAATGTGTTTGTTTTTTTATCTGCTTTATTTCCTGAGCAGGGTTTGGCAGCTGGTTAAGCTGGCTAGCTCTACACGGGCTTCACAATTCTGCTTATTAATATATATATATATATTTTTTTTCAAAGAAAAGTGAAGTTTTGGCAACTTCAGCTTGCCTGCAACTGATTGCTATTGCATGGAGCACAAGAATGAATGACTTGAGTGACTCTTGCTTTGTCAGCAGAAGCAAGTGGCAGCTGCAATCTGATTTCCCTCCATGCTCCCTACAGGGGACCCGAGTGAGGAGTCACTGCAGGAGGAATTACTGGGGCAGAGGAGCTGCCCTCCAGGAGGGATGTAGCTGTGGTTCTGACCGTCTTTCTTTCGTATGCAAAAACCAGTCTATCCCACGTCCATCTCACTATTTACATGGGGAAATTTCCTACGTGCTGGGCAGAGCTGACACGTGTTCCTCTGGTTCCTTGAGCTCCCGTGGCACATGCATGCTGACACCCCAGCCCCAGGCAAGGCACAGAACCAGCTCTGACCCCCAGGCCCTGTGAGGCTGAGGGGTGCTGGGGCACCCAGCACAGCCCTTAGCCCTGGCACGTCCCTCCAAGCCTCATGGTAGGTGAGGGGTCTCCTCAGCTTGGGGCTTCCCTTCGTGGCCCAGACTTGGCGATGGCCATGAGCTGGCAGCAGTGCTTCCCCATCGCTTCAGCGTAGGAGACGACTCCAGACCCCAAAAGCTCCTCTTCTCCTGTGGAAGGGAGCAGGTGGAGAGGTGAGGAGGGCACACACGGAAGGGTGACATGGCTCTTACTCAGCTGTGTCTATTTAAAAGTTAGACATTTAGCTAGGGTAGTCATAAGCCTCCACCTATAGACAAAGAAGAGGAACAGGCACTTCCAGGCTCACTGAAGCCACCTGAGATGGATTAGAGAGAGCACCTCTGGCAGGTGCTTCATCCCACCCAGCACTTTCTCCACAGCCTAGAGAGGGAGGTCAGACATCTGGTTGTCTAATTTTCAGGTAGCATGCAGTGTAGATAAAAATAAACTTGGGTATGAGTTCCCTTTTGATACCATCCCCCAGATGTTCTTATACAACACTGTTGTTCTTTTTCTTTTTTTTTTTTTTTCTTTTTTTTTTTTAATGTTAATTCTTACCTGAAGCCAAATATTTACTTAGTACAGAAACAGGACAAGCCAGCTATTTCAGATCTGCCTGTTGATTAGCAGCAGTTCTGTTACACATAAGACAATTAATGCATCATTCTCATCATGTGCCATGGTAGCCTTTTAGTCGGTCTATCACAGGTATCACACAGCCCATGACATCCCAGGGGAAGACTGTCAAAGGTTTTTCTCTTCTGCTCCCTGCTGTTTAAGGAGCCAGCAAAGAATTGCTCAGATGTAAAGGTGGCTGGCTTTATACAATACACAGAGCATAGCACCTAGACTGAATTCACCCTCTACTTAAGATTTGCAGATGGTAGTTAGCATGTAATTCCTTATCAACAAAGTGTTTGCAAAATGCTCACTGCCAACGATCCTAATTTCTGTTCTCTGGGTTGCAGGTCCTGCGACACTGCAACTATCTCCTGAATAGGTACAAGAGCACACACAGAGTAGGACCTGTATTTCTGTCCTGGCCTAGGACCACAGAGAGCTAATGTCATGCAAAGACCAAAAAGCAAAACAAAGAGCAAAATAGCATTTCCTTCCCTATATGCCTTACAATCTTGATATCAAAAAAAGACACAATAAGCAGGCACCGAGGGGAGTATGAGAAAAATAGCAGTAATGGACATCTTGTCAGGCAGTGCACATTGCACATCTGCATCCTGACTTATTCAGCCCTCTGCAAACGTCATGGAAGAAAGGAGCTTGATGGAGACGAGCTGGCATTTGGCAGAGGCTTGCAGCAGGCGCCCCAGCACCAGGGCAACGTGGATTTTCTCAAAGCCAAACATGAAGCTCTCTGCTCCTTCAAAGAAAGGCAGAGAAGTTTCAGCAGAGCAATTCCAAAATGGCATCTTTCATTGCCCAGAGTAAGACTTTAATTTCTCAGAAGAGGACAGGATACAAAACATACCTCCTCTCCTTGGCAGAGCTGTTGCCCGGCTCTGGCAGCTCCCCACCCAGCTGTCTTCCACAAATCCCACACCAAGGCGCCAAATTTCCAGCATACCCGTGGATCAGATTTGGATGGTAGAGATGCCGTTGGGTGCCTACAGCTCAGGAACTATGACCTTCAGCATTATCATATCCCAGTGTCTGGCTGTAGACCAAAGGCACTGGCCAGCCCTGCAGAAAGACAAATAGAGGGCTGGCTCTCCACATATATTTCAGCTACCTGTAGGACATCATCTTTCTAGGCTGCCTCAGACCATGCCCTGCCAGTTTCCACACTGCAGTACACCAGGTGCTAAGCCTGCTTTTTTCTAAAGAAGAGCAAAAAGACTGAAGTTTTACAACAAGATCCACAGGACAGGTGCTACAATTAAGAACAAGGGCCAAGTATCTACAGCATTCAAACAAGCCACATGGGTGAGTGCTGGAGGACTCCCTGACGGGAGCCAACCACTGAAACAGTGTAGTTCAGGTTTGGAAAGGAAAAGCTTTGGGACTAGCCCATCTGCCTTCCATCAGCCCATATGCACAGCTGTGGGGAAGGAAGTTGCAGCTCTTTGCCCTTCCTTGTTAGTTCAACCTGCTCACCTCCTATCCTCCGTGGGCTGGTGGCATTGGTGGCTCAGGCTGGAGGAGCAGGAGAGAGCTGCTAGTGGTTCATGAGGGTCTCATCTGCTTTTTACAGATTCGGTGCAGGTGTTTAATTGCGTCAGGTATAGCTTAATGTTCAATCCCTGCAATGATCAGAGAGCATGGAGATATGTGTAAACAAGCAAAAAGGCTGCAAACATCTCTCTTGTATTCAAACAAACATTTGTGCATCTGCCTGTCCTCTTTTCCCCGTCCTTAGCTGTGTGTATCTTAGCAGTAATGACTAGATACGACTTACTTGCTTATTTATTTACATGGTCAGATTTCTATCTCACAAGGGTCCATATTGCCCCACTCAAGGCAAAAGCCAGGGAAACATGAGGTTGTGCTTAAAATATAACTTGTAAGTCACCCACAGAGAGGGAAAGAATCCAACATGTAGTTATTCTGTTCTCTCCTTCATTCCCAAATGGGGAACTGGATTTAAATCAAGCAAACCCATTACACATCAACTGTAACTGGAGGCAAACTGTATTATCAGCTTCCAAAACCAGAAAACCTGCTTTAAGAGGACTGTTTCTTTGCACAATCCCATGTGTTTGTCTAGGTCCCAAATTCGTTTGATACCAGGGTCTTTGGTGACATGAGACTGGCTGCCGGCACCGGTGTGGCCAGACAGGAGAGACGTCCTTCTGTTTCAGCCCAGCACCCCATCAAGGTGGTGTCTGATCGGCTGCTGCCTCTGAACAGTTGGGCCCAGGACACGGCTCAAGGGCAGAATGTGATGTGTCGTATCTTGGCCTCAGTCTGTGAGGGACTTCCAAATTGCTGGTCCCTTCTGCCTTTTGTCTTTGCAGTGAAATGAAACACATTTCCCAGTAATTAAAAAAATACTTTCTTAAAGCATTCCTATCTGCATTTTTCATTGCACATAGTGCTGCCAAAATGTGCACAGCCAACCCTATCTGTTAAAAAGGGGTGTTAAAGACTTAGAAGCAGCATATAATTTTCAGAAGCTGTAGACCAAAGGGCCAGCAGACAAAAGCCTACACGATCAGAACTTCTTCAGGGCACATGTGCTAACTTATTCAGGAATGAACAAACTCTGTTTTATCCTGTTCTTCACTTTGCACAGAATAAACATTCCAGACTGATGCACATCATCCACAAAGGCCCTTTTCTGGCTCAGGGGACCTGGGGCTGAATTGTGTTTTGTTTGGTCCTAGACCTGAATGCACAAGGCTTCAATAATCACTCGTTTTCTGAGCAGTAGCAAAAATGCAACCTGCACTCCAAAAATGGCACCCAGATGTATCCCACCTCATCAGGAGAGGCACAGCTACTCAGCCCTGTGCTGCAACATGCTCCCTCCCCTCTCCTGACACCCATGGGGCTGCCCTGCCAGCCAGTCTGGGGACCAGCATGTCTTAAATCCCTCTCCCTCCCTTTTCTGCCACAGCAGGCAGACTTAGAGATGAGTCCCTTCATTTTCTGAAGGGCTTCAATGAAAGGACAATTCATTCACTGGCTGCTGGCCCTCGGCCCTGGATCTGGTCATTCATTCGAGCCAAACTCGCCCCTTGGGCATGGGCTAACGTGGTCACACAATGACTTCATGGCAATCCTGCCCACCGAGCTGAGAGCACAATTTAGCTGTTAGAGCTGACACAAATCCCGATGCAGAGTCTTTCCTTTGTTCTTTGTTATCTCAGAAAGAATTTCAGCCTCCCTTGCAGCTGTTATTTTTATCCAACAATAACAACACTTTTGTGGTCTTTACAAAAAACTAAAATCTGCCAAAAACCTTTGCTTGAAATAGCAGGGTTTAAAGTATCATTTCTCTTGCATTACAGCTTTTGTGCATCATGCTTAACTCCATGGGATGCCTTTTTATATGCTGATTTAGGTAGTTGCATTTCCTGTTGCAGCACTCAAAATAACACATACATTTTGTAAATCTTCTCTCTAACTTCCACTTGGTGGACAAAAATGTAACACGAATGGCACAAGACCGTGCTCTGATTCTTTTTCCAGTGTTGGAGAATATTTTACTGTACAAGTTTTCCTATTAAAATACATGAAAGTATCCGTGGAATAATGTAGCATTCAGGAATAGCAAGGACAATGACTTCTAACCCTTCATAACTTCAGTGCCTGTGTAAACATAGCTATGTAGCAAGTCCAGTACATTGCCTAGGATAATGCCAAGAAAAATAATAAATTAATAAATAAACAAATTAACAAACAAACAAGTAAATCCTCCTTCATGATTAACTGAATGTTCCTACATTTAAATGAGCAACAAAGTAAATATGAATTGTTGGATTAATATTTTCCAGGCATAACATATTTTATGCCTCTATTTCATGCCCACAAAGATTTAATGAAATATTTATATTTTTAAAATTATTATGTACCAAGTTAAAGTCTGTTTATATGCTTTGCTGCTCAAGGATCTTTAAAATATTGTTAAGATTTTGCGAAAATGGGTCAGTCTGAAGATCTTACTCATATGGACATGCGCACACACACAAACAAGTTTAGGCTATGATATTGTAGAGCGGCTTGGTTTAGGGCACTGCCGTGATTTGGATGTATTATTCCTGGCTCACTGAAATTACATTTTTGGTTGCTTATGGTCCGTGCTGGAAGATTAGCAGGTTTTTGTAATTACTAGAGAGGCTCCACAGGCTGCACCAGGTTCCTGACCCCTTGCTGCTCACAGCCTCTCTGCAGCAGAGCCCGGGTGGGGAACGCAGAGATCCACTGAACATAGGCCTAAATTCAAAAAATAGTGCCCCAAGACTTTCTTTTATTCATTATGACGTGCCTCTGATTTTGGAGGATTTTTTGGACTAGAAGGAGTGGAGATTGGACTAAAGATTGGAGTTACCGCATCTAAAGTAATTCTCATAGAAACAGATAATCACTTCTTAAGTTTCAAAAAGGTTCTGGGACTACTGCAGTGCTCTGCTTCAAGTGCAAGCCCACCTCATTGTGGGAGCAGAACTGCTTGCTCCATGTATTTCAGACAGAGGGATATTGCTTAAGATAAGAAGAAAGTGTGATATAATGTGGAGTCTGACTCCTTCCCTTGGTAGTCACCTGTTTGCCCTGTCCTGAAGGTGTGCTTTCTTTCTAGGATGGTACAGAGAACAGAAAGATACCGGCTTGGGTTCTGATAGTCAGGATGACCATTTTTTTTTTTTTTTCTTTTTTCTATAAAATGAAAAGAGAATTCTTGGAATAAGGTTACGTCTATGGTAAGTAGGCTTATATATGGAGAACATGACATTTTCCACTAAAAAACATATGGACAAAATCAGAAACACTTTTGCAAAAATTCTTTCTGGACATCACAGAAAAAACAAAGTTATAATTATCACAGCAAGTTGCAAGAGAGCAATAAAATGTCCTGACATTTAAAATAAGATCACTTTGTGAGTGTATTTTACTTTCTGGTCTTCTAAATCTGCTCTGCCTCCTCCCTTTCTGTCACTTGGACTGTAACCTATTCAAGACAAGAAGAATATGCATTATGATTCAGGATGAACTCTATTCATATTAATTAACAATGGAACAGAAAGGTGCTGTTGAAGGGGGAAATGTCCTCACTAGGATGTGTCCTTGGCAGGATTTGTATGTTTCTTTGCAGCAGAACCATTGTACGGGGAAAGACAAGACTTAAGAGAGAGCCTGGCATCCGGCACTAAATCTTGATGCAAGAAACAGGCAGCACTGCTGCCCACAGCCTGCAGTCTGCAAAGCAGCGCTAACCATGTGGATCGGGAGCAGAGGTGCAACAGTGAAGACTGTGTACTGTTAACACAAGTTCCAGTGAGGACTTGGTTATAGTACGGGCAGGACTCCTCTCACCTCACCTGGCTGTGTATGAGCACCCCACCCAAACCTGCCACCTTGGCTCCCTCCCTGTTGTCAAGGGTGAGGGACAGGCACCCCGGTGGGTGATTTACCATGTCTATTACGGGCACCTGCCCTAGGACAACATCACCCGCCTCCTGAAGCTGCCGATCTCTTTCAATTGACTGCAGGTGGAAGCTGGATGATAAAACCTGAGTCTGGTTTATGCCTTTACATGGCTCAAGCAGAATGAGTCCCATGCAAGAAATGTCAATCAGAGACAGGTTACAGTCTAAATATCTTGGCTCTTCCAGAGATGCTAGCAATTCCCAGTGAAAAACTGTGACACAGCCACAGTGGTGGAAACATCTGTGAGAATGCTGAAGGAAGACAGTCTTTTTTGGCTACTAATCACGTGAACCTGCTCTGGGACACTGTAGGTAACATGATCCTGGAAATGCCAGTGGTCTTCAGAGCCTGATCTATACCCACATCACCTCTGTGACTATCCAAAAGGGAGCTGTGCTGGCAATAGGAACACGAAGCTATTTTTGCCACACAGCATGAAAGGGCAGGATGACAGCTCTCCAGCAAGCTCCAGCTAGCTCCAGAAATTAACATTCTCCATTAACAGAGTGTATGGCAACAGAACAGACACAGTAAATTTGCCAAAGAATTCATTACAGTGGATTACTGTGGTGTGGACTGCATTGCTGTATAATGAGCCCTTTGTTAGGTGCGAGCTGCACATCCCTATATGAGAAGTTTGATCAAACACTTAATCGTTTTACATTTTCATCTCACTTTTTATTGAGAAAACAGCAATACTGATGTAAATATTGCCTTTGTTTCCCCAAAAAAACTCCCATTTAACTCTATCAGAGGGGGACATATTGCCTCCTTTGCCACCCGTATGTAGAAGTTGCACTGCAAGGGAATTCCTGGTGAGGCTCTTTTTGCATACGCCAGCCACATTTTCTTCCTAGATGTATCTATTAACCTGGTTTTGCTCCACCGAAGTCAGTGAAATAATTCCAGTGCTTCAGTGATGCAGAGGAGATCAGAATCTGCTGGCTGTGACATTAGCCTTCAGATTGCCTGTTCAAGCAAGTCGCACATCATTAAGTAGTTTTTTTTTTATATATATATATACAGAACAAACTACACTGCAGAGAGGGGGAGGTGGCTTTCTAGTTAAAGCTCCAGCACTTGTTTAAGACCTCTTTGTGCTATTGTTTAGGAGGTTTAATGGCTAAACAGCTGTACTCAGCCTGTAACAGTGGATGACTGGGACTGGAGGACTCAGGAGACCCAGGGCTGGTGGGGCTGGCTTTATTGCCCCTCCTATAGGGTGTGTGGGCATGGAAGAAGTGATCCCCTGGTGGGACAGAGATGTGTCCACCTCCCCATGCCATAACAATACAGAAAACGTGGAGCTGCCCTGCAAGAGGTGCTCAGCTAATGTCTAGACTACAAAATCCTCTCCAGAGGACCTAATTGTATTCTGCAGTGTAACCTAAATCTGTAATATAAATGCAAAGGGAACAGTTTAATGAAAATGGGTCTTTACGTATTTGTGGGTATGGCTCATTTTTAATAAACCATTGATATAATCACCAATAAGAAACAAAAACTGGCATCTGGTGACCCCATAATTTCAGAGATGTTATAATCAGAACAAGAGAGGCTATTTGGAGAGCTCCAAAGAATCTTCCCCCTTCCAGAACCAGATCTCTTGCTGATATCTTAGTTCCTCCTCTGAATAATAATGCTGAAGCTTTATTAGTTAATCAATAAGACATGATACTGGGTATGGTTATCATAAGATAATCGCACCCTGGAGCATTTTGAGGCACAAGTCTTATGCCTCTAATCAGATTGGGGTGAGATTATCTCTTGATAACCACACCCGTGGGGACCGGCTCATTTCTATTATGAGAAAATTTTATCGTTGGGGAAAAGATGCATTTCTGCTGTAGAAAAATGAAAATGGTAGCTTAGAATTAGTAGCCATTTCTCTCAAGGTGAAAAATTAAATTTCTTTTCAGAATGCTCCAGTGGAGCTCCTCACCTTCTATGCTATTTTAAGGCAAAAATAATTTCTAATCAGGTGACATGCTTGGGAGTCAGTTTGAACCTGCCATATCTCTCTCTCTATATGTACAAGAGAATCACTGGAAAAAAAATCCATTGACAAGTTTGCTACAGACCTGAAAAAAGAAAAAAAAAAGAAAAAAAAAAAAAAAAAAAAAAGAAAAAATGCAAAAAGGCATAACCTTTTCCTTCTCTAAACAAACAAACAACAACAAAAAAAAAAGCTGTCACATTAGGTATTATTTCTTGTACTATACATGCTACACATCAGATTTCTGATTATATACATTAGAATCTTATCTGCAATTAGTTTTGGTCTAGTATTTACTAGCAAGGAATTGCAAAATTTTCTAGAAAAAAAAAAAAAAGAAAAGAAAAGAAAAAAGAAAATAGAACATTGCACTGAACCAGGAAATAACCTCTTTAAGTTATAGTGATTATGTGCAAGAATCACATTTGGGTGTGTACGTTGATAATGTACACATAGCCTCTGTTTATATAAACAAACACACTGTAGACACTCAGATATTTTGCTTTATATGACTGTTTATAAGAAGCATTAATAAAGAAAGTCTCTGGCTTGCAAACACAGGTGACTGCAAAAAACAGGTTTTAGATGTTTATGAACAAATGCCTGTATAAAATGTTTGTGTGCACTCTATCCATCCATGATCACAAGTGAGAAAATCTGGTGATTTTGCCGAGCAACATTGTTAAGAGTAACATTAGTAATAAAACCTTGTATAATAATTTCAGAGCTTCACCTATAACCTAGCACTACACTGGAGAGGTGAGCACCTCTGTATCCCCTCACCTCCTTTTGACAGACTGGGAGAGGAAAGCATGAAGAGAGGAAACCAGTAGACCCAACTTACCCAAGGCCTCAGCAACAGAACCACAAGCAGAATTGTGGCCTCAGGTCAGAGTACACTGCCACGCTGCGGTTTACTACACATCTGAGAGGGCCAAGTCACTCAGCTGAACTCGTGGCAGGGCTCCTGCCTACACCTGTACAGCTGAAAACATTCCACTGCCTCTGTGGGCACCACTGTATCTGAGTCATATTGTGGAAAGCAGGGAGGACAGGAGGTTAGCTGTGGCTTTTGAAGAAGGTCCAGCTGGTAAGAAGGACACAAATTAAAGAGAAGGTGCAGCAAAGCTACAGCCACTTCTCACCATGGGTTCCTACTTCTACCACTTTCTTCAGTACTTACCTCCATCCTCTGTGCTGCTTAATAGTTTTTCTAATTTTTGTCTGAATCTTGTAGGTACATGACATTCTTCTTCCTTAAAATAAAGGAAAATATTTTTAAAGGGATTTTTCTTGCTGTTCCCTTCAGTACAAACACCTTTCCCACTTGCTGCCATCATTCTTGGCCACAGCTCCTGCACAGTTTGTCCCATAGCATGACATTTTGTGACTGTGTAAGGTTCTGACCAACTACTAAACTACTGCAATTAACTTAGGACATTTTGTTAATCTATCAGGACAAGACTTAGCTACAGATTTCGACATGGAGTTATTTTAATTATTCTGATATTATATGTTTTGATTGATCTTCCACGCTGCAGATTTATGAAAATGAAATGTTACTGGAATTGCTGGAATGTGTGGAAGCCCACAAACACAGGATGAACAGGATTTAACACCAAGCAGGTGTGAGGAGCAGGATCAGGCCTAAATCTTAGAAGTTAGCAATAATAATAATAATAATAATAATAATCCCTCACTAAAAACAAGCTCACAGGATTTAAGTAGTCAAAAGATTTTTCTTTTCTGTCTTCCAGGACTGATCTGTGAGCCTGGGTGTGATTTCTGACCCATTTCATGGTTAGTCACACTCACTCAAGTAGAAGGAAGTCTGCAGCAGACTTTTTTAATAGCTCAGACTGTTCTGTGCCGTTGCCCTGTTCATACCCACAAGCCCAGCAAAGAGCAAAAGTTGTCACGGCCTTAACATTTAGACAATACAGCATGTGTGCATGTGGCTGGAGCATGTGTTAACAGTGTAACTCTGACTAGGTTTATATGATGTCCTTCAGGGTCCAAACTGCGTAGGCTTTAGTCATGCAATTGAGTGTTACAGCTGTAATTTCTGGGCTTGCTATTGCAACAGTGTCCGGGGGGGGAGGGAGGTTTCCATCTGAAGTGCATCACACAGAATATGTCACAAGACAGCATTCCTTCTGTGTCCCAAAGTCCCAATGAATTTGATGAAATTTGGCATGTGTTTAGTGTTCTAAGAACTTCTATTTATATGGTGATTAAAAAAAAAAAAAAGGAAAGAAAAAAAAAACTACTTGATATTTTGCGTCAGCTGCTCTTTACTGTGTAAAGAAATGATTTTATTTTTTTAATTGATAGGTCTTTGCTATTACAGAAGCACAGCTGGAAGATCACAGTTCTAAAATACAAAATTAGATACATATGTCCATGAGGATCTTTTGAAGATGATCATCAGCTCATCATAGATGGTCCCAAAGTCCACCAAAGTCAGTGAGAATCTTTCTATTGCATCCACAGAGAGAAATGTAATACCCAAACCACTGGGTGTTATACTGAGGAGGTACAATGGAAGCTCCGTCCATCGTGAGGAAAGACCAGGGAGGGGAAGCAGGTGTGTTGCTACACCCCCTGAGTGTTACACCACCAGATGTTCATTCAGGCTACCCTGCCAGGACAGTCCCCACTGCTCTGTAGCTTACCCTGGGGACCAGCCCCTGGTGGTCACCCTGTAATGGCTGTGTGTGGGCAGGTCATGGACTGCTTCGACTGCCCTGGCTTCTGCACTTCAGCCTCTACTCCTCCCTGAAGCAAAAGATGCTGAAGATTTAACTTATCTGTCCAGGGGATATTCCTGGTTTGATGTTATGCTGGCTGCTGATATTGTAAATGGGCAAGGCTGTAATGGAGCCAAACTCTGTCCCACGTGTCATCCAATTAGTTAAGTAAACTTGGATTTTAAAAAAACAAAGATGGCAAGGGGCTTGTCTTTGACATGCATGTTAAATTTGCATTTGGATTTTGTTAGCCCTAAGTCCTTTCTTCTCTTTGTTATTATTTCAGAATGAATCTGATTATTTAAGTATTTATTTTTAATTCCTTGTTGACCGTAGTACCAGAGAAAATGAAATGAACATGCATTAATTTGCCAGCTTTGCTTTTATTACTTGTCAAATAAAGCAACAGCCCTTTTTAAGAGGAATTATATAGATATCCCGCTTTACTTCTTTTGGTATCCTAACCATGTACAATTCCAATGTAATTTTGGGATTAATAATTATTCATTGGCTTTGTTACAGCAGGGCAAGCATGCTGAATAGAGCTACATCAACACTTACCATTCTTTTGGAAAACGACAAATGGATTAAAAGTAAACTAGAAATGAGATGTCATCTCATGCAGAAAAACAGTTTCAGAAAGATTTCCCAAACTATTACCAGCATCTCCTTAAAATCAAAACTACACAGACAGAGCAACTATATTTCCTAAATCATCTCAACTCGATAGGCATGCAATATAGACACCAGAAGTATATGTTAATGCAATGGGTAGGAATTATTCTGTTATTATCTACAATAAGTGTACTTTGACCATGTGTTATCAAAAGAATTCTCATTTATGAAAAAAAAAAAAAAAAAAAAAAAAAAGCAAACTTTTAAAATGTCATTAAAACTGATTTACAATGCACAGAAGAATTTCATGGGCAGTAATTTAATTGTTTCTCTGCAAAACAGTGTACATCCAAGAGGAAAGCACAATGGAGGGAGAAACAAAACACCAAATAAGTTCTGTAAGCAAAAGAGTAATGCTCACAGGTATTGTGAAGGTTTAACTACTGAAAATCTTAGAGGATCTGCATGGGAAATGTATGCCAAAGCATGCTTGCTCCAAATACTTACCATTAGAGTCTTATTGGACTTTGCTCCACAACAATCTAATATACTGATTAAATGTGTGTGTGAGAGAAATAAAACATGTTTTTGTAAACACTGCAGTGCATTTATCAGAGTAGTCTTTTTCTAAGCTGACAGATTGGCTATCCAGATTTGGGATTTTTCATTGAAATAATACACTGGAGTGTCCCCCAAACTCATGTCAATCTTTTAGGTGAATTATACCTACAGTAAACAGTAGCATGAGTCTTAAAATGATAGTTAGAATTCTAGCTAGCTTTCACAAATATTGAAAGACACTAAGGCTACAGGAAAAATGAAGGAGAAAAAAAAAAATGTAATTTTGTCCTTCAGTCTCTCTCTGAATAACATGGTGGCAGCTTATACTGAATGTTTCATACTTCTGCTTATGTGAAAACTTCAGTATTATGTACCTGTCTTTCTTAAGTAACAAACACTAGTGATTTCTTTCTTCACTAACAACTATTTGCAGTGTGAAAGAGATTCTTCTCTCCTGCTGTGCTCTTGGTAAACATCAAACAATCATGTTACTTGCCTTGACAACGTGACTTCAGAGTGTTGCTTTTCCAATATGATTTTGCATTTGCATGGAATTTCCTTCTTCGAGGGAGACAATTGCTTCATTTTTTATTCCAGGATGTTATTCCCTTGTTGAAATTTGTCCTGTTTCTCATAAATGGTTGTTAGTGACATTGTGTTGGTGGCATAGTAATGAACATTCACCTGTCTTAAAGGATAAAAACTAATTTGTTTTCCTAGTTTTGTTAGCACGAGAAATAATTGAAGATCTTGCTTACTGAAAGACAAACTAACAAAAACCCCTCCAGCCTTGTACCATGAATCCAGAGTGACACTGTTAGCAGGGTACAGAATTCACAATAACATGGAGCTGAACTGTGGAGAAGGAAAATGTTCTGAATTTTATTGGCCACTGTTTGTCAGTGTGGTGGATTGAATATACTCCACTATTTCTTCGGTCTTTTTTGAAATGATACACTTGAAAATAGTCTAACCCTGAGGTTCTGCCCCTGTTAGAAGCATTAAAGGTAGGAAGAGATATGTGGAGACAACCTAGCCCACAAATCTTGTGCAGGGTCAGCTGCAGCAGGTTGCCCAGGACCATGTCTGGCTGGGTTTTGAGAATCTTCACAGACAGAGACTTGTCAACCTCTCTGGGCAACCTGTTCCAGTGCTGGACAGGAAGAAGTGTTCAGCTGGAATTTCATGTGTTTCTATTTGTGCCAATTGCCTCTTGTCCTTTCTGTGGAGACTACTGGAGACTAGCTCCCTCTTCCTTTCTTCCCGTCAAGTATTTAGACACATTGGTAAGACTCCCCCTGTTCCCTGGGAGAAAGAAAGCTCTGTAAAACATCAAGGAACTGTCCCATGGAAAAGTACCACATGATATCTAATTGCTACCTGCAAACTATTTTATTAGCAAAGTGAATTTCTCTCTAACAATTCACAGAAACTAGAGAAATATTTGTTCCTCTAGAGCTGCACTGTTCCACCAGCACTTCTTTATTCAGAAGGGAAAGACTTGACAATTCAGCTTGGAGTCAGGCATGCCATGAGAACAGACATGCTTCCTCAAACAGGATTTGTAGAATCACAGAATCACAAAATATCCTGAATCAGAAGGGACCCACAAGGATCATCAAGCACAGCTCTGAGTCCATGTCCATCCTTTCACGAGAATGCATCCATACGATGGGATCATTCAGGCATTTTTTCTGGGCCTAGCTAACCTGAATACAATACCTACTGATGTGGTTTTCAGAATATGCTTTATTTCTCAGTTTGAAAAGCATTTTCAGAACATATGGATCTACCATTAACTAATAAAGAGTGTGTACATAAAGACGAGAATATTGGTCTATCTCAACATCCAGTCATTCTCGGGAACTGCTCAGCATAGATGCTCATTAAAAAGTGGCAGTGGCTTCTGATAAACCAACACAAGACAGGCTTCAGGATCCAGGAAGAATAATTCCGAAGGCTGAAAATTAAGGAAGTCAAAACCAAACAGTCGGTTCTGCTGCTTATCAGATGTGCTGTATGCACTCTGTAGCATACTGGTTGGACACATCTGTTTGGCTACCGGTTGGATACTAAAAATATGTAGTACCATTGAAGCTTTCTATTGAAATTTTTGTTTGGCTAGACACTTTCTGTGCAGAAGGAAATCTCAGAGGGATTAATTTCACCAAAACAAATAACTTGACTGGAATGCACAGTGGTGGACAATCTGATACCCCAGAGAGGGGACAATGACAAATAAATTTTTCTCACATTGCTGCTTTTATTTTTATTTTTTTTAACAGGATTTTTCATCAAGCTTAAACACCACCCTAGCTGTTCTCACAAGATATGTAAAAATTTATCACGAAGACATCATTTAGTTGCCTATTAGGCAAGTTCCTGAATGAGATAGAAATAGGTTGGTAATACAGAATTTTGCCCAAAAATCTTTCTAGTAGCCCTCCCCAGTGCATGAAATCCTCATCTGCTGAAGTCAGTGGCAAAATTGCATTGATTTTGCTCAGCTACTCTTAAACACTTTATGGCAGACATCCAATACCTTACTGTAAGCTCTACATGTGCACACTTTGCAACTTGTTAACAACTTAATGTTTTTGCTCTCAGGGGAGCTTATCACATGTTAATCACTGCCCCAAGACTAGTAAAATCATGCAAGAGGTATTAAAATATTTTATTTTAAACCTATAAAATAAAGAATGTCTTTGTCCTAGTGAAAGAGACATGTAACTAGTAACATGAGAAATGCAAGGAGAAGAACATGTGATGTCTTTCCCTTATTGGCATTCCTTGGTAGTTCTGATGTTTGCCATAACCAGGACTGGTGCAATTGTCTAGAAATCCAGGGCTATATTTGCTGTCCTTGCTAGTCCTTATAGTATATTGTGTATTTTCCACAAAACAAAATAAAATAAAAAGTAAATAAATTAACAACAAAAACATAGTAAATCTGGGAGAGAACTATAACTCTTAGAAAAAAGATGGGTTGCCAGTTCAAATGTTGTAAGCAAAGCTGATTTAATCTCCACTTACAGCTGCTTCCACAGGGATTAAATGGGGTACTTCCAAAGAAAGGAACGGGTTCCTTATGGTAGGAGTCAAGACACCACAGAAATATGAATGGACTAGCTTTGGTCCATAAAATCTTGAAGAGAAGTGAACCTCCCCATCCCTGATAATTGATTGAAAGGATCTGAATTCACAGACCTCAGCTACAGAAGATAGAAGAGCACCAAATTTACTTTCACTTTAAAAACATGTTATTCTATAATGTATAATTTAATCATAGATACGCATACTTTGTCTCTGAAACCTCATTTTAAACCCAACCCTTATCCCCAAAGCTATTTTTAAGTCACCTTGCATAGGTTTATTAGCATACTAGTAAGAGTATGGCACTCCAATATGTGAAATGTCACTCCAAAAACTTATCACCTGAGGACAGTTATTCATGTACTCCAGCTGAAAATGAATCAGTTATTTTTAAGGAAATCACGTAATGTCACACTTCATAACTGAGAATTTTCAGGAGAAGCAAATACTTCCGTCTAAAAATGTATTTCCACTCTTCTCTTTGAAGTGATAGAGGTTGAAATGCTGGGAATGAATTGTGTCCCATTTGAGTGGTGTCTGAAGTTTACCCCTCATTTGATTGTCTCAGTGGACAGATCTACTGTTTTATTTATTTATTCAAATAAATGTTTTTGAGGAAGCAAAATCAGAACCATTTCTGATATCAAAACTGCTTCAAAGTTCTGATAAAGTATATGCCTTAGAATAAATAATTTCATTTGAGATTAATAATATGTAGAAATGGCCTGTATTGGTCAGACAGACTGTCACTGAGAGAGCTTAAACACTCAGAGTTAAAACATAAGTTCTGCTAAAGTGAGACTTTAAGCATAAGAGTTCTGCCCAGAGAATATCCTTGATTCTGCTCCCATCTCTTCTGCTTGCTGCTGCTTCCAGCTTCAGTCAGATCTATCAATGGATCCAAAACCAGATTTAGGCATGGAGCAACTAAAACCAGATTTAGGCATGTTTGCCATCATTTAAGTCCCCGTCTGTGATGCCATCCTTCACCCATACAGTGGCCATTTTATAAATGAGGTTTGGGGCCTGAGCATCCCATAAACACTATATAATTTGTGACTGCTTCCACTGGACTAGGCAAGCACTCTCCAAGCACTGCAGGACCTAAAAACTTGGAGAGCGACATGTAAGCCTTGCTCAGTAAATGCTCTCCAGTCACACCTAACTGAAGGTGACAGAATGATATCCGTCACAAAATGCAATTGCATTTGCTACTCTTTCCAGGTTCCTTTCCTGGTAGTACAGGTAGTGATCTATCCAACCCAATGGCTAGAGCACTTACCTGAAGTGGGAAATCCAAGTTCATAAAATCATTGAATCATCAAATCCCAGAATCACAGAATATCCTGAGTTGGAAGGGACTCACAAGGATCCTTGAGCCCAACTCCTGGCTCCACGCAGGACCACCCAAAAATCAGATCATGTGTCTGAGAGCGTTGTCCTTGAACTTCACCGTGAACTTCAGCAGGCTCAATATTTTGACCACTGCCCTGGGGAGCCTGCCCAAGTGCCCGACCACCCTCTGGGTGCAGAACCTTTCCCTAACCCCCAGCCTGACCCTCCCCTGTCCCAGCTCCATGCCGTTCCCTCGGGTCCTGTCGCTGTCCCCAGAGAGCAGAGCTCAGCGCCTGCCCCTCCGCTCCCCTCGTGAGGGAGCTGCAGGCCGCCATGAGGCCTCCCCTCAGCCTGCTCTGCTCTGGGCTGAAAAAAACAAGGGACCTCAGTCACTTCCCATATGTCTTGTCCTCTAGACCCTTTGACATCTTTGTATCCCTGCTTTAGATGCTCTCTAATAGTTTTTTGTCCATATTTTACTGTGGTGCAAAAAACTGTTTTCTCAAGGTGGGGCCGCACCAGCATGGATCAGAGCAGGACAAACACTTCCCTTGATCAGCTAGCAATGCTGTGCATGATGTAGCCCACGGTATGGTTGGCCATTTGGCTGCCAGGGCAGACTTTTGATTGCCATTCAACTTACTGTCAACCAAAACCCCCAGCCCCCTTTCTGCGGGGCTGCTCACCAGCCTCTCGTCCCCCATTCTGTACATATATCAAGGGTTGACCCATTCCAGATGTAGAATCTGGCACTTGCTCTTGTGAAACTTCACATTGTTGGTGATTGCCCAGCTCTCTAGTTTGTCTTGATCTCTCTGTTAAACCTCTTCACTGTCAGTGGAGTCAACAGCTCCTCCTAATTTAGTGTCATCTGTAAACTTAATCATTATACCTTCAAGTCCTGCATCCAAGTCATTTATGAGAACAGTGAAAAGAACTGGCCCTAAAACGGATCTCTGAAAAGCCCCACTGGCCACTGGCCACCAGCATGATATAACCCCATTTACTACAACCCTTTGAGGCCAACCTGTCAGCCAATTGTTCACTCATATTATGCATTTATCAAGATTTGTCCTGGATATTTTGTCCAGAGGGATACTGTGAGACACAGTATTGAAAGCTTTGCTGAAATCCAAAAGAGATTACATCAACTGGATTCCCTTGGCCAACTATAGAGGTGATCTTTTCGTGAAAGGAAATTAAGTTCATTAAGCAGGACCTTTCCTTCATGAACCCACATTGGCTATGACCAAAGACTGTGCTGTCTTTCAGGTATTTTTCAATAACTCCCAGAATAATCTTCTCCATAATTTTACCCAGCCCTGAAGTGAGGCTGACAGGCCTGTAATTACCAGGGTCTTCTTTCTTGTCATTTTGAAAACTGAAACAACATTTGCCAGCTTGCATTCAACTGGGACCTCTCCAGATTCCCAAGACTGTTGAAAAATAATTGAGAGAGAGGTCTCATGAAGATATCAGCCAGCTCTCTGAGTATCCTGGGATGAATCCCATCAGGCTCCACAGACTTGTACGCATTTAACTGAAGCAGCAAGTCCCGCTGTTCAGGGTTGGCTGCAAGTTTGTCATTTCTGTAGTCCCAGACCTCCAACTCAGGGCCTTCAGGATCCCAGAGCCCATCCCTGATGTTGAAGCCAGAAGCAAAGAAGGCATTAAAGGTCTCTGCTTTTTCTACATCCCTATTTGTGAGGTGACCATCCCCATCAAGTAATGGACCAATGTTATCTCTGGTACTCCACGTGTAACAGACACCTTTTTTATTGCCCCCACAGCACTGGCCAGTTTCAACTCTAATTGAGCTTTGACCCCAATATTTTATCCCTACAATGATGAACAGCATCTCTGTAGTCCTTCTGTGTTGCCCAACCTTGTTTCCAGTGGCCATACACTTTATTTTTTTTTCACTTAGGTTCCAGAAGATCCCTGCTCAGCCAAGCCATTCCTCTGCCCCAGCTTCTTAACTTCCAACATTTCAGAATTGCCTGTTCCTTTGTTCTTAAGAGGTGGTACTTAGAAAATGACCAGCACTGATGGACCCTGATGTCTTCAAAAGACATTTTCCAGGGTCCTTGCTAGTCGTTCCCTGAGCAGCCTGAAGTCTGCTCTCTCCATAGCCAGGGCTGAAGTTTTGTTGGCAGGTTTCCTCCTATAACTGAAGATTTTAAGATCCCTCTTCAGCCTCAGTGTGTTCAATTACACAAATTTCCCTTCAGAGAAGACAATTCAAATGTACAAGACTCAGTCTATGAAGCCAATGTCAACAAAGAAGCCAGATTTACTGGACATCAGAGTATTGAGCAAGAGGTGTGATTTTGTAGTTCCTAGCGGCTCTCAGACCTTCTCCTGGGGAAGAATTCACAATAGCCCTTGTGCTTCTCTTCCAACTAGTATCATCAAATATGTTTGGAGGGAAAAGAGTGAAACAAACATTAACTCAGTGTTCATTTTAAGGCTCACAATACTCACAATATTTTCACTGTACAAACATGCTTCTTGGTAAAATTTATCCCTTTATCACCAAAGTAATCCTAAATAGCTGCTCTATCAGATGAATTTCTAGCTGGCTAGCTAGTCAGATTACTTCCATCTTTTAGTGTTTGGAATATGCATGTCACATTCACAAACTCAGCTCTGCCTAATTTCATACCATGAGATATACAAAACCCATACACAGGGAATCGATTATGCTGTAAAAGGAAATAAGTGTTTAAGGATTCCAGGGGAGCAATGGCAGTAGTAGTATTAATGAGCACTGCAGGTGTCTTTGTTCTTCTAGTTAAGCACACAGACAATAAGCCAGCTCTAAAGGTATTATGTTATGACTTAGCAACATGGAAGAGCAGAAAGATGAAAACAAACAAAAAAAAACAAACAAAACAAAAACAACAACAAAAAAAAACCACCAATGTGTCTTTGCTGAGCACAGGAGATGGAAGTTACATCCTTCCTATGTCTGTGTGTCTGAGCCTAAATGCTGCTAAATAGAACAAAGGACAAAATGGAAAATACAGGTAATATGGAGCATAGGATAAAAGCTCAGAGGCTTATGATAAGTAAATTATTGCGGTTTAATTAAATGCTTCTGAAGGCCATATTTTTACCCATTACACTGTTAGTAAAATGCCAGGTGCAAATAATTTTAGGGACAGAATGAGTCACAAAGTATGTGGGAGATGGCAGGGTCTAGCATGAGCATTACTGAACAGAGAGCATGGCTGAGACAGGAGGCAGCAGTTCTATTTCAGACTGTGCCACCGGCTTGTTTCTTAACTGAGTGAATCACAAAGACTCAGATATTCAAAAGCAGATTCTAATTCCAGATGCTTTGCCTTAGACACTGAGCCTGTCTTTTCAAAAGCGCCGGACACCTGCAGTTCTCTTTGCAGTCAGATGGGATATTCTCTGGATGAAGTCATGAATATCTGAAGCCAAGTTCTGAATGACTAAGAGTGAGGTTTCTTGTTATGGCAAAACTGATCTGCCAACTAGCTGCTGGTAAAAAACTGTTCTGCTCCCACCTTGTTCTCCCACGAGCTGATTTTTCTTTTCCTTTCTTGTGCACTCACAGGTGTAGGGGGCTAAACTGGCAGCTATATTCACTTGTGTGTGCTTACGTGTCTTCTGATTAGCTCGAGTCATCCTGCCTTGTAGCCACACGACCACTAGAGGGGTGCAGGGGGCACAGGGAGACAGTAAGGAGGAGCAAGCGCCCTCTGAGGCAGCCAGCTTTAGGTAATTTTGAATACATGTCTTATCCTCATCATTGGTTTGTTTCAGTATCGTCATTTCTAAAATAAGAATGGAGGAAGATCAGTTTACAGGTAAACTACATTACCAGGAAGGTGCATGAGAAAATACAAACACTAAGCAACTCCACAAAAATACAAATCTTAACTAAAATTTTCTTACCCTCATGTTTCTTCCACAGCTTTGCCCACTGTATTCCCCTCATGTCATTATCACCCTCTCTCCTTACTACCGCTGTCGAACACGTTTCAATTTGATTTTAATCAAAATACACCTGCTGTACAGTAGTTTTAATCAGACCTGTGTGTTGAAATCAGGCCTACTATTTTAGTTTCACTCCAGTTGTGCTACTACTGATTCTTATACCCAGAAACAGTGCCCCTCAATCAGTGCCTCTTATCAGGGTCTCACAGGAGGTGCTGCTTCCAATTCAATAGCTGGGAGGAAAAGGATTGCTTTACGATAGCTGCTGATCTGCCAATGCCACTCCACAATAGTCAGTCTTTGAGAGGGATTATTACTTCAAATACTCAATTAGTGAAATCCTGGCTATACTGAAAAAGGCCATGGGATCTTTGCCACTTGCATGCCACAAAGCCAAGATTTCAGTCATTGTACACAGTTGCAGCACACGGATGCTCAGGATTTTCAAGCTCACTCGTAAAAAGTTACTTCCTGCTCCTGATTTACCTTTGAGCAGTTGTAGACCTTTGTTGTAGTTATAGACCATCCAGTATTTCACCATGACAGCCCCTACAGAGACAGTTATATCAGTGCAGCTGCGAGAAAAAGAGGGTAGGTGTTAAACATGAAATCATATTTAGAGTTAGCAGGTGCTGAAACGTATGGTGGATTTCTTTTTGCTGTACATTTCAGAGTGAAAGGTCATCTGGAGAAGGGCACAAGAACCACCAAGCTACATTTATCAGCAACTAATAATAAGAAATCTCCATGAAATTACCTTTACTTTCTACATGAATGGGTAGTTTTATTACATAACTCAGTGATAATAAGAATAGTGATAATCAGTTCAGTTATATTCATTTTGCTTCCTAATGTAGCAGCTATAAGCAGATTTACTGATTGGAAGACAAACTATAACAAATAGTTAAAAGCAACTGCTATGTAGTTATATTCCTCTAATCTTCCAATAATATATTAATGTGGACAAAATATGGGCCCTACTCCCAAACATATACTGATATCCCAAAATATCCCAAATTTATGTTATACATATAATTGATAATGCATGGTTTGTTATTAAGGATTAATATCTAACTATGATTCTGGAAATTGATAACGTGACATGCAATGACATCAGGCTATTATTATGACAATCTAGCTGAAATCATGGCAGTTGTCTATGTGCTGAGTACAGTGCACTGAGAATGACCTCCATCAGCTGAAGGTGGTCTGCATCAGTCACACATATCGAGAATTATTTCTCATCCAAAACTAAGCTGAGAAATTAAATGAACACAGTTGTAGGACTGCTGGCCCAGAAGAATCAGCTTTCTATAAGCAAGGAAGCTGTGCAGAAGGAGGGCGTGAGTGTACTGTGAAACATTAGCCTATAAATAGAAATGCAGTATATTATAAAATAAACATGAAGAAAAGAAAAAAAAAAAAAAAACTTAACAGGTTATTCTCTTTGTGTGCTCACTGCTGGATTCACAATTATATTTTTGTGCATGGAAAGTACTGCATAAACGGTATAAACAATCTCATTTTTTCAGTGCTTCCTGGTAAATATGACTGAACAAAAGATATTTAAAAAAAGGCAAAATGCAATATTTCTCATGAAAATAGGAAAAAAAAAATCTTGTGAGACTTGTTTGTAACTGGTGTGTTACACTTTAGCAGTGAACCAGAAACTAAGTCTTAGAATATGCACAGTTTTATAGGAACTTGCATCACCCCTTTGGCTAAATTTTGAACAACAATTTTTATAATTCCTTAGCCATTTACTCAGTACTTGGAAATGTCACTTTGTGGACAAAGTAGGCTATGCTCCTCCACATTAGCTGTACTAAGCAAACAGCCATTCAAAGTAAATATTAACAGGACTTTGTTTAATGCAGGAGAGAATGTCCATTTATACTGGTTTATTTTCTTTAAAAAGCTGAAGTATTACATGTGTGAACATGGGAAGACATCTATATCCACTAATACACCTGAGTTTGAACCAGAAGAAGTCCCAGAATGGAAGTACACAGTGCCAATTCACCTTGTTCCAAAGAACAGTCCAGAACCCACTGAAATTAATAGAAATCCTGCCACTGACTTCTAAGTGCACTGAATTACATGGCTAGCTGCCGCTGCATGATTTCAAAACTACATGTAGATTGGCAGTTTTTTCTTATAAAACCATCTGCTCATATTTTAAGTGGAGTTTTCTTTATGAATTGTTGCTAAAAAAAAAAAAAAAGAGAGAGAAAAAATAAAAAAAAATAAAAAAGAGGATTTTTTCAAATAAATATTTTAGATATATATATATTTTTTTTGCATATATAAAGAAGAACAAGAGTTATGTTAGGTTCTCATATGCTTACCTCTTTCTACTTCCACTTTAAGTAAGAGGACTCCATGCTTAATGGATATTATGAAGATCTAATTTTAGACTGGTGTAATACAACAGAAAAAAAAAAAAAAAAGTTTAAAAAATAAAAAAACTAGGTTTCTCTTTTTTTCTTATGAATAGACAAATAAATGGCACAACATAACAAAATTCATCTGTGGATTATTACCAAAGGTGAGAGCTATCCCACGCAATCCAAACATACCCATCTCCAGGAGAGCTCCACAAAATTTCAGACATTTTTCCATGCAAGTACAAAGCAAAGAAAAAATGAAAACAGTTATTTTCAAAGCCAAAAGGTAACTTTTGATTTTATTATATACGTGTTGTATATACCAGGAATAAAAATTGCTTATAGCTATGTGTTCCTTAGCTCTGTCAAGGATACTCTGAAGCAGTCTGCAGACTTCCAAGAAGAAGAAGCACCTGCAGAAACAATTCAAAAACATTACGTTCTGTACAGAAACACTTCCTTCATGTGGGGGTATAACAACTCCTGTGCATAGGCCCTGGACCTTTTTGCTTCCTTGGGTTTGGACAAAAGGCTGAGTGAGAAGGCACAAGATATGAGACTGAGAGAGATTCTGAAAAACATTGCCACATTACCTGTTAATTTGTGTCTTTGGACTTTTACAATGCTATAGTGGTTTAACCCTGCCAGCAGCTAAGCACCACACAGCTGTTTGCTCCCCCCTCTCCCCTGGACAGGGGAGAGAATCAAAAAAAAAAAGAGTGAAAGCTTGTGGGTTGAGATGAAAACAATTTATTAAGACAAAAAAGAAAGGAAAATAATAATAATAATGATAACAGCACTACTAATAATAGTGTGTACAAAGCAAGTGATGCACAATGCAATTGCTCACCACCCACTGACCGATGCCCAGCCCAACCCCGAGCAGCCGCCCCCCACCCCGGGCAGCCACCCCTATATATTGTTCAGCGTGACGCCAGATGGTATGGAATACCCCTTTGGCCAGTTTGGGTCAGCTGTCCTGGGTCTGTCCCCTCCCAGCTCTTGTGCATCCCCAGCCTGCCCGCTGGCAGGACAGAGCGAGGAGCTAAAGAGTCCCTGGCTTAGTGCAAGCACTGCTCTGCAACAATTAAAAATCAGTGTGTTATCAATGTTATTCTCATCCTAAATCCAAAACATAGCACTCTACCAGCTACTAGGAAGAAAATTAACTCTATCCCAGCCAAATCCAGGACAAGTGCCTACTGCTAACACAAAGAATTTCACTAATGATGCAAACACACTTGCTGTGCAATAAATATGAGAAAACTGAGATTGAGCCAGAGCAAGTTTGCCCTGTGCATCCCGGTTTGCATCTCTGGGTCATTCAGCACTCCTGCAATTCTCTTGTGTAGGTCATAGTAGCCCACATACCCCTCACTGTGCAGGGATGCCTGAGATGGACCTTAATAATGGGAGTGGGACTCGTGAAGGAGCTGTACTGGTAAGGAAAGTATACTAAGAAAAGCAATTTGACAGGCACCCTGTGTTCCTTTAGCTGGTAAAGGTCTTTCCATGTGCTTTGCTACATGGATATGCATGAGAGCACAAAATCCTACCTCCTTATCATATGACTCCAAGGAGATTCTGTTGCCAGGATGCTGCAGTGTTCTCTACTTAATTTTATTGTTATGTGGGACAGCACTGACCTGAGAGACCAGAATATTCTCCATTATGTGATATGCAATAACTCAAATTCATATAGACATTTATACACAGAATGTTGCCATTAATAAAACTGTATTTATTAGAAGATAACTAAAATATTTATTTTTCTATCATAAATTTTTGCTTTCCTTGTTGGTATTTTTTTTCTATAGGCAAACCAGTCATTCAAGTATGCATGTTAAAAATTGCTTCCTGAGTATCTGCCATATGAACCCAATATAAATGCTTTTAATTTCCAGATGTAATGAAAAGATCCTCTTGTGTATTTATAAAGGCTCTCCTGGATGTTACTTTCTGGTTTATAAATTGCTTTCAAAGCTGCTTAGGCAACACCAAGTAGTTCATGATACAATCCAGTAAGCACAGTGTCATTCTGGAAAGTGGCAGGCGAAGAAAATATCAAAATCTGTACCGAAACACAAAACATAGAAACATAAAATTGTGTTTATTTCTGAAAGCAATGAGAGAATCTTTTTTACAAAACATTTATGTAGTGTGAAAAGCAAGCCTAGTCTAAAAACTGTATAGTGTAAATTCATTTTATATTGCAGGAAAAATGTGCTCTGAATGCCATTCTCTTTGCTTTGAGGGCTGCTATACTAGATTTTTAAGGTGTAGAGTTTGAAGAGTATGTGGGCCTGAAGCACCCACATGCACTTTTGGAGTGTTGAGGAAGAGACATGCAATTTCTGGGTGGGAAGGCTGTTATGGTACAGTGTGAGAAGACGGAGGAGGGGAGAGGCACATACATTTGGAATTAACCGAACTCTAAGTAGATGTTTATGGATGATCTGCTCACACGAGGTCCCTTTGACAATACTGCAGAAACAACTAGGAATTTCCAGGGTTACGGTTCATCTTACCAGAAACCAACTGTCTGAGTTGCGTCAGATATATCATACCCTTAAACTGGCACTTCTTTCAGCACCTGTAATGAGGTATTAGGACTTGGTTGTAGCAGATAGTCAAGACAAGTCTTTTCACCAATACATGTTGAAGAGACACATCTCAATTAGAAGAAAAAAATCAGTGCATGAAATAGGGGAAAAAAAACCTTCCACGAATGGGATCAGATTTAGGATAGGGATGGGAAATTATTAGGGACAGATAAGTTCTCTGTTTCATGGAGAATGCCCATCCTTATCTGGAGGGATACAGTGCCAGCAGCTTTAGAGAGAAGTCCATGCTTAACACTGTGCTGGTGGGGATGGAGTCAATCGAGTGAATGGAGTCAATCTCTCAAGGCACAGCTGTTTCCTGGCACAGCACCAAGATGAAAGTAATCTTTCCTCAGCCTATACGCTGTACAGAATAAGAAAAATATGTTGCACACTCCCACTTGAGCAGAATTCTCGGACCTCCACAATATTGCTGATAGCACTCCCCACTTGGTTGGAAGTGCTGAAAACACAGGTGGGAGATATTGTGATGACCTGCAGAGTCAGTTCAAATGAGAACTTCCAGAAGCTTTGCACTCTGGGTTACATGAAAGGCTAGGTGAGTGATACTACAACCTAGATCTATCTTAAGGATTGCCAACTGTTACAGTCACATCTTGTGAATGTGCCCTAAAGATGAGAGACGGCCCATGGGCCACCATTAGAAAATCTTGCTTAACAGTACGATGGTTCTTTGCCATCTAAGAGAATCACGCACTATCTCTATTCTATCTCACCCCAAAAAGACCCTGGATACAGAAGACCTGATGTAATTCAACTGTATGGCAGACAAATTTCATGACTGGGTTATTGATAATATACTTTAACATTACAGACAAATAAATGTGGCATGCTCTTACTGCCAAACCCAGCAATTCTTTCCCCAAACCCCTCTTCCTTCACATCGTGGCAGGGATATGGAAAGGAGTATGTTGAGGACCTTCCCTAAATTCAAGGGAAGTGATGCAGCAGTGCAGCAGGGGGAATGATAGCTCATAGGTCCTGCCACTTTGCCTGGGTTGGCTTTTATCTACCTAGCAGTGAGATGTCCTAGAGAGATAAACTGGCATAAAAGTTAGCAGCTCACCTGACAGAGTCTGAGTAGCCATGGCAGCTCCAGATTTCTTAACATCCAAGACAAAAATGAGCTTTGCTTCTTTTTAATTCACTTTGGAAGTAAATGACATAAACAGGAAAACATGTTTATGTAACATGAGTGTCCACAAATATATTTGTTCTGTATTGCTTAACCCACTTTATTTTACACTGACACAAACAGACAAGTCCCAAGTATCCAGCTACTTTGTTGGTAAAAATCTGGTGGCAATCTAATCCAGGAAATGATGTCTTTTAGTTAGTTCTTCTAAAGATTTTACAAATAAAAATATTTTGACATAATGGTAGTGGAGACACATATGGATTCATATAGAAGAATCCACAAATAGTAAAAAGATGAAAAATAAAATGCAGAATACTTTCTTAAAACTGAGTAAAGAAAAACTCTCCCAAACCATACTCCATGCTTTATACAAAATGTATTTGCTGTGGATCCAAGTAATTGTTTTGTAAAACTTTTATGAAAAACGGGAAATTCTAGGTTCTTATTATATCTCTTAGGAAAGGATAAACTTGTCTAAAAAGCTTGTATCTTCCACAGTCACTGCACACATCTGCAGCATCAGACCAAAGTGCAGGGCAAACACTTGACTCTTACTACTGAAAGAGTAAATCTCAGGTAAATAATAGAAAATGCCACAGCCTCCTTGACTTGGAGGCTTCCTTTTCTTTTACATTCTCTCATATTCTACTTCTTTAAAACCCTCCTCTTTAAACAAGTAAACATTGAGTTTGATTAGCTTACATTGCATGTACAAAACAGAAGATATTGTCATATTAAACATATGTTCTCTGTGAAGATGCTGTCATGTCTGAAAAGAAAAATCTTCTGCCTTCACAATTACAGCTGCTAACCAATGCTTAGACAAAGGAACTGCATAATCTTTATTTTCTTCTTTACATTTCTTGTGTGTTATGCCAGGGAGCTTCTAGATAGCACTGGCCCAAAACCCAAGACCCAACTCTGAAACTTTCCAAAATATTTGAGAGGTTAGGACTTATAGAGTACTCGCCGTGAGGGGCCCTCGTCTCTGGAATTCGATTCCCTCTTTGGTCTACTAGTTCCTGGATTTAGAAACATTCCAGGCATGCTACATAGTCCCTCTTATCTTACAGGCGTTCAAAGAGGATGAGGCCTGAGAGATGGAAAAGCTGGAAAAATGATGAACAATGTAGGTGGGGTTTCATAAGAAGGATCCCTAGAATGTATTTTTTTTTTTTTTAAGAATATGTAAATAGGAACATTCATAGTTGGAAATTCTGATGAACTCAAGTATTATTTGGAAAACTTGTAGGCTTTCATCATGTTAAATGCCAAAAGGTACTTGGAACCAGGGGTCATTATGTATGTCTTTTGCTTGTTCCACAACAAAAACAATATGAAGAAACCATGCAGTATAATTGAGTCCCAAATAACCGCACTTACTAAATAATACACAAACATGCAAGATATAGCTAGGGGCATACTGCTGCTCTGACTGGATTCTGGCAGCTTCTATAAACACAGAGGGTGCTATTAAAAGGTTCACAAGTGATTTAAAGAGACACTAATGTATCCTTATACACTAAGAAATCAAATTGGTGCTGCAGAAATCAAATCAATAAATAAAAAGAAGTATAGACTGTAAAAAGAAAGCATTCCACTATGTTGTCCCTTATTTTTTATGAGAAAAAGTAAAATGCAATGGTTGTAGGAATTCTGGTCAATAAGAAAAACATTCTTAAGCACCACAAATTATAAATGAGGAAGATTCAAATTCTAATGCTAAAATAATACTGAAGTGGCCTGAAAGCAGAAGTGGTCTGAGTTATACCTAGTTTCAGTAGCCTTTGAGGTTATTTAACGCATTGTATTTATGCTTTAATTGTTAACCAAGCAAGTAACAAATAATTATATATAAATGTCCCCCAAACCAAAATCAAAACAATAAAAATAAACTTTAGCCTAAGTGCAATTATACTTGCTACAAAGACAGGCATATCCACACTACATCCCCTTTATAATGCTCTGATGGAATACAAGGACATTAAAGCAGGCGTAAGTGTAGATTCGATTAGGCCCACTTCAAAGAAGCCTTAGTGTAACTGCAAATTGAGCTTCTAGAATAAAGTTCCCTCTTATGTTACCACTTTCTGCACAGACTTTAAACCTAACTAACCCCTCTGGTGTTCACAAAGCATAATCCTAAAGGCCTTTAAAGATACCAGCAGTAGCCAACTCTGTTAAGTGTTTCGTTATATTGCATGAGGGTATGTAAAATACTTATCCTCAAATACTGTATGACAGCACACCACTCTGTGTGTTTATATAGATACGTTCACGTACAAATATATGGATATTTACAATGCATCACACATTACAGACTACAGTGAAGTTCAGATTTGACTGCATCATATTTTATCTTGGTATCTGATGTTTTGGGATTATGTAAATCAAAGTCCTGAAAGGGTGTAAAAGTGAGAAAGGACAGAAGAAACATCTCTGAAAATACATCTGAAATTACCTATCCTGGGCATTACTGAAATAAGAGCTTTACCAATACATCAGCACATGCTACTATACAGGTAACTTGCTAAAGAGCTCCCTAGTTAGTAGAGAAGCAGGGCCATGGGAGAAGCCCTGGATAAGTTAGAGTCGAAGGAGGTTTGTGTTTTGAACACCAAATACATAAGAGAAATTCAGCCAAGAACAAAGTGCAACCTACCTACAATAAAATATTTTTCAGGCGGTGAAAAAAGTGATGCATTCCAGCTGAGAAGGTTATTGCCATAATCTCATATTCTTTTCCACATTCACTGACCACATTATGGAGCTAGGCAACTTTTCGAAGAAATGAAAGAGAGACAATCAAAAACAATTTAAAGTGAGCATCAAACCGATACCTTTTCATGAAATCACTACATTAGTGAAACACTCTATGTAAATTTACACTTACTATATTTTGTTAAGTACATTTTTTAATGCATTCTCAACTACAGGTTAAAGATGCTAAATAGAACACGAGAGCACCAAACATGTAGCACAATGGGTCACACAGGGTTTATTTATAATGAAGATTACAGTGGAGAAGATTTTCACAGCCAAGAATTGATAGAAAGTCATAGTGCTGATGAAAGTTGATTCCAGGGAACTGACTGGAGTCAGGACGGAAGATTCCTGAGAAAAGAGGTGGCTTATCAGCACCACTCACAAAGGATGTGAAATGCAGCGTAAATGGAGAAGTTATATTTGGAGGATATCCAAACATCACATTACTGATTTTACTCCAAAGGGCATTTAGCCAGCAAGGCCCCAAATTCTACCACTTGGCAGCACAGTGAAGATGCTTAACATACAAGACTCTTTCCAGCCATGATTTATGGGAGCGTTTGTAAATTAATATAAGCATTTCCTACAAAAGAAGCAACAAATCTGCTATTGTGTCAGCCCAATCCTCAGTTCCACTAACGTTGTTCTATATTTCCATGGAACTACCAGAAGGATAAAGAGAGCAAAGACTATCTGAGAATATCTCCTCCCCAGTCAGCCACTGCTAGCACTAAGGAATCTAGCCTGAATCACTGATACAGGAGACTTGGGTACTCCTATTCTCTGCTTTTGGAGGAAAGCACAATGCAGGGGAGAAATGCTCTTATTTATTTTACCTTCCTTCATTAGGTAAAACTGTTTTAACTTAACAGCTCCTTGAGGCAGAGGCACATTTTAAAGCATTATATTGTAAATCAACATGCAGGTTGAGCATAGGCAGTCATCTCTAAACAACTTGGAAAGCCCCCTCCTCTGCTCTTAAATTTTTCTTACGTAGATTCTCCAGGGGAGTAAAATCTAGCAGCTACTTTTAAAAGACAAACAATTCAGTACCTGCCTCCCATGGACTGATTTAACCAATTGCTTTGTGGGTAAAAATTTTGCATCCTGTTTCTCACTGTCATTTCAGAGTCTGATTCTCCTTCCAGTCAAGTCAATGGGAAATTCAATACCAATACCAACAGGGCAGTAGAGGTCCTGGCACCACGACTACACTTCATCTAGCAAAGGAGTCCTTTCCACTGCTGATGTGGACAATCCAATTACTGGGGCAGTTTGCGGAAACCACAACTCACATGTCTTTCTGTTCTCCATTTCAAAAACAGAGAAAGCAGAATTTCCAGTGGAAATGTTTGAGCAATTAAATAAACACAACAAGCACAGAGTATTTAAACTTCGGGGCTGAGTATAAACACACTTGTTCGGTTCAAAATGTTTTAGGAATGAGGGTCCATGACTTTCCCTTCCCTGAAAAGGATTGTGATGAATGTGAAGAAATATTTTTGTGTCAGAGCAGAAAAACGTAGGCCCTCTGTTTTTGGAATGTGTCCTTGGTATTTTTGATTAAGTGAAAGTTTTACTTGGAGAAAACACACTGACTCCTGCAATGTCTGCCTGACAGGAGCAGAGAGGAAAAGGCTTCCCTTTTAGAAGCAAATTGTAGGAAAAAGCATAAAATTTAAGGAGAGAAATTAAGTAAAACTTGTAACAGAAGAAACAGTCATACAGGTGTTTCTTTGTTAATCACAGTTTACTAGCAAGTCTAAGATCTCTATCATATTATGCTGAAAGGGTCTCAAAATGTTGGTAAGAGTAGGCAATTCAGTATCCATATGATATAAAGGTTAAGCTGAATCATAGTCTTCAACCACATTATGAAACACTTCCACTCAAAAAGGATACCAAAGCCATTGGCTTTCTCCAGCAACCATTATCTACTGTGGAAAGTAGCAGATGGGGAGATGTGACAAACCAAGAACACCTACCTCATCATCTAGAGGCTAGATGAGAGATAGTAATACCAAAATATCTTGATCCTTAGCTTGTAAGATCACTCCGCAATAAACAATACTACTAAGACTGTTCCAAAAGCAATATTGATACAATTATGTTTTCTAACTGGAAATAAATAATAAATCTAAAAGGCAAAAAGTTCCTTCAGGTGCCACCACCAACTGACTCCATTGTCACTAGAATCGCTGGTCTCAATTCCATAGATTATTCACTAAATATGTTTTAAGAGAAATCCCCTATGACCACCTGTTCCAGCTCTTGTTCGATCCTGGTTACAAGATTTCTCTGAAGCATCCTCTTAATAAAATCTCTCCCTGCAAAAAGGTCCTTTCAAGGTATGTGAGCCTGACCTATCATTTTATAGTAAGTGCATGCACATATTAGGTCATGAATGAGACTCTTCTCCAGATGTAGATCATAAATATTTAGTGAACTTTTCAACTATTTCTGAAACAAATCTTTTATTAGAATAGAATATAATCAAAACTCCTACTTATCCTTAACCCTGCTGGCTGTAAGCTCATCTTCTTTTCTTCTTACCACTTTTCTGCAGTTTCTACCTTCTGATTTACTAATGCAAATTAATGTTTAGTTTTCCCTTTCTTTATACTTATTTCTGAAAGAGCTGCTTTAATTTTCTCTCTAAATGGGGTTTTTAGACAGTATTATCTGCTCTTTGATTCTGGGATTTTTGACTTCTGGGGCATCTAGTAAAATGTTCTTTAAAGGTGTCCAATAATCATATGTCTTTTTTTTTTTAAAAAAAAAAAAAAAAGTTTAGCTTTTGTGAAATGTGTTAATTTGATTCGTGTCAGTATGGAACAATGCTAGGGCCGCATGATGAAATATAACCTTCTATCCAAGAAAAACAGTGATTAGCGTACATAGTTCTTGTATCATGCAAAAGGTCCAGCAATTTGTTTAAATAGAGGGTTTGAAGGGCGAACATTGAGACTCAGGTCTGGGAGATAAGAGGACCAAGGAGTTTTTAGGAAACTGCTGACTTTTGCATGCCCAAGCCTCTGATATCCGGCAAAGAGATCACCAAATAAGGAGAAAGGGGGAGTTGAAGGACGACCGAAGGACAAAGCCTGGGAGGAGCGACCCCCAGAGAGACCACCAGAGACTAGTACGCATGCATCTGGGAGAGGGTTTGGATTCCAGGAACTAATTATAATAACCCTGCCTTTTCTAGGAGTAGTGATGAATGTGTATTAGTCTAGGAGCATAAAAACCAGCCGCCTGATGTAACAGGTGTGCGTCTTGGTGGAGCAGAGATTCCTGGTGCACCCAGCACTGTTTGCTTGCCTCTATTCACTTAATAAATTACAAACTTTAATTGGAATCCTATTTGGGACTCAATCATTTATCACAACTTTTAAGTATTTACAGCATTATTAAATGAAAATGTGAAAGTGGAAGATACGAAGTTTAGATTTAGGAAAGATCCATACTGAATGCCTCAGAATGAAGAAACTGTTAAGAACAAGCAAATGATTTTCTTGCAAACATGCATCATCCTGAAAACAGTTATCATGTGCCTGAGCTCTGCTGTCTGAGCTGTTCTAGTCAGGCTACCAAGCTGCTCCTCAAATGAATCAGACACATACTAGTGTATCTGGTGAAAGTCTAAGTCACACGATTTTAGCTGGTTGTTTTTGCTAATTGATGCCTGTTCTAAGTGTATCCTCCATATGTTTAAAACTTGGGATTGGACCTGGCATTGGCAAGGATAGGCAAGCTGACAGTTATTCAGACTGATATGCATGTCATTAACAACTTGATTTCAAGAATACACATTTGTATGTCTTGCTAAACTGACCACTGATGCCTTTGGAGCACAATCCTGAAGCCAAGGTATTTCAGATCATGAGATGAGTCTCAAGACTGTTTGCTATTTTTATATTCTAATCTTGGCAACATTCCCCTATATTTGATCATTCTGCTTTACTAAGAAGGAATTGAAAACCTTTTAACTTTAGGTGTCTAAACACCAGCATGAATACAAGGAGAAAGAACATACTAGTATTCACTTTTTTGCCATATTCAAGACTGCTGAGCGGAAGGTAGGGTTATATATGTAATGCTACAGACTGCTACAGCATTCCACTTCCTAGGACTAAGAATTCCAGCAAGGTACAGACTCAGAGAGCTCCCAATGTTTTCTGAAGTTTTTCTGAACACATATATGAAAAAAAAAAAATAAAATAAAAGATTCTGCAATCTTCAGATAGAATATAGAAGCCAGACAAGACAAAGGAAAAATATACCGTAGCACATAGGTCTAGATCCCCAAAGAGGAAATAGGATACAGGTTCTTTGTTATGAAAGCAGTCCTGAGTCATTAAAACTTATCCCATAATGAAAGAGTCTGAAATTTCACTTCTATCCTGGAAACCCAGAATTCTTGTGGTACCCTGTAAAATGGAAATCAAAATCATCACAGTTGCGAAAGGGAAATTCTATTTAGGAAAATGTGGTTTACTTGACCTAGCATTTAGCAAGGACACTAGAAAGGGTGTCAGAGATGTTCTTGACTATGAGACAAACACTTCAGAGTACTGAAATACTACAGAGTACAATTATTATTATTGCAAGTATCAGGACCTCATTTTTACACCGTACACAGAGCACAATGATTCAAGCAGAGGGGTTCTTGGAGTCATCATCCTGAGACATTCGTTCAATTACAGGTAGGAATAGCATGATACTTACTGAAGGAGCTGCAACTTCATGAATCAGCATCATTACTTTTTACTGCTTTTGGAATTAAACTAAAAATAACTATCTCAGCTCTTTTATGAAATGTGATGAATTAGACAGAAATATGGCTCAGGTTCTCCAGGTCTTGTAGTACTTACAGAGCAGGCTAATTTTTTTACCTTACAGTGTACATACATTAATTCATAAAAATAATTTAAGACTTACATATCAATCAGTCTCCTCCTCTTCACCTTTTCTGCTAAGGGAACCACACACACACACACAAAAATATCTTGGGAGATGACTAGATAGCCACTAGAAACATCAGCTTCTGTGACATTTATATAGTAGAAAATAGGGTCAGACAACAAGTAGAAGAAAAAATATTAGAACTGCATCAATACTCCATGAATTTGAAAACTTTGTGTTTAAATCCATTACTTGCATATGGCTTTATAATAGGCATGTACAGGATGTAAAACTCTAGTTGTGACAAAATGAAGGGAAACCTGAATTTGAAACCTAAAAGTTATTCTCCTGGTCAAACTGGTGCCAGTTTGACCAGGAGAATAACTTTTAGGTTTATTTTATTCAAAAACTTCAAAGTATTTTAAGAAGGTGGATAAATATTATCCCCAACATACACATAAAGACACGGGGTTGATACATGGAAAGGTATGTTGTTTGCTGTGTTCCTTGCACTTCAATTTGGCATTTAACAGAGGTGTTTAAATTCGGGAGCGTTATCCTCAATCCTTGGTGCCCTCTATGGTCCGTGAAAGGGAACAGGCAGCTTCAGAGAGCGGCTCGCATCGTGAAGGGCCTGAATCATCATTCGGAGGCATCAGTCTTTCTCCGTGGACTTTCTCCACTCTTCCCAGGCAGTGAGACTTTGCTGGAGATGCCTAAAGTTCTCAGGATGAGCCCAGGCCTAGTGTCACCATCACTGTAAGATCCTGTGATGCTCAGTTTCTTACTTAAATGTGACACTGAAATCTGGAAGGCTCTGAGGATTTATAAAGCTCTATTGATGATTTTAAACTCTCCTTTCCTTTAAAGATTTTCCAAGAAAATCCAACAGATAGTTAATACTCGTATCAGTTACAGGCCTATCAGATTGCAGTGATGATGTAGGAGATCTATTTGTTTAACTTGCATTTGCATCGTTGATCATTCCTTTCCATTTGTAAATGTAGAAGAACTAAAATAGGAACAAATGAAGGTTGGAGTAAGGCTTGATGAGATTTAGTTCTTCAGTTATATAATCAATTATGATGATAATAAAAATAATGCTGTTACCTAAGTAAGTCCCCTAGGAGCACAGAAGCATTTGAACATTCTTTAATATTATATATATTTGTATTGTTTAAGTATATATATTTATAGATACTGATATGGATATAGATACAGATACAAACAGGTATTACCACTTTCTTAAGATACAAAATATACTACTTGGCCTATCAGTCCTGCACTGTCCTAACACATTTCCCAAGCACATGGTATCAGGACAATTTATAAGGATGGTTGGAAGTGAGCTAAGCGGAGCAGCAGTATTACTCAGGCCTAGTTGTGCTGAATGGTAGCCAAACAACAAATACAAGGGGTTGCTCATGCAATTTACAGAACAAAGATGTAATGCAGATCCACTTAAACATAAAACAGCAATGTTTCTAAAGACAGATTTGTAGCAGGAAAAAAAAAAAAAAAAGAAATCCTTAATCCCCAGTAGTACAAAGGAGTTTTGTTGGCTCCAGTAAAGCTATAGAACCCAGAATGCTTATTGGCTGGCACATAATGTGGATGCATCATGCACTGACAAAAAAGTGCCAATAAAGCTTTCAGAGATTAGAGATTTTACAGGATCAGGGAGGGGAAAAAAATAGTTAATTTTCAAAACTCTCCTTGTGCAATGGCACAAGATTTCTACCTGGCTCTTATAGAGACAGGAACATTCAGCAGGTGGAATACAACATGCCCACAAAATTAGTAAGTAAACACAAAGGTTATTGTAGAACTGACACTACATATAGAAAAAAGTAGCTTCAAGGAACCAGTTTATACTCAGAATTCACAGATGACGAAAGGGTAGTTAGAGATTACACAGCGCGAAACATTTAGCAACTTCCTTATATAGAAAGATTCTGGACCACTGACGCACGTCAACACATCCCCGTGAAACAAATGCGTTTACTCAAAGCTTGACTTCAGCACGCACACTCCAACACTCATAGACTCTTCAGTGACTGTTGGCATGAGAAATGCTCTGCTTTCATGCAAGTAACTCTCCCGTTTCCCATGCCCGTAATACATCCTCAGCACATTTCTGCGCACTGAATCTTACTTTATTATTGCTGGATTTTTGGAGAGCCATTTCCATTCCTCTGCCCACTCCCCCTTTGAAAGCATGACAATGGACAGTAATGCTTGTCCCCTCCGGCATGTTCTCATGAAATTCCATTGAAACGAACTTTTAAGCTTCTCATGTATATAAATTTTAAAAATTGACAAGTGATTTTATCAAACTTGATGGTTCATAAATTCCTGCTGTATGATACCTTGATGCTAGTTTAGTAGCTGCTGGCATTGAGCTGGCATGTAGTTATGGACAAGTTTAATTCCACCCTAAGTAAGGTTCCTTCCTATCCTAGACATATGGAATGAGGCCTAAGTAAAACATGGGGATATTTGGTATGAAGCAGCAGAAAATGACTCTCAAAACACACTTTAAATGACATGATCTTTCAGCAGTGTACCCTTCCCTCCCCGTCCTCACCCTTACAATTCTCTCACTCTTCTGCTTATAACTGACACGCAAAATTAAACAGTGCCTGGACTAAAATACACACAGGCACTTGCTTAGAAGTTAACAGGACGGTCAGTTAAAGGTATCCCAGAAGAGATGTCAAATAAAGTGCAGATTTACAAAGTAGCAGCTAACTGCCAAAATTACAGGGAACATAAACGCATGCTTAAGGTGCTCTGTTGAAGGACTCTGATGGTGGGCGAACAGTTGCACTGCTTTGTTTAACTGACAGAGAACTCTGGAATTTCTGCTCACTCTTTGACTACTAGGAGAGGAACAACTGAAAATGTAACTCAGAAAAGCAAAACAAGGAGATTGAACTGTTCTGAATTAAGCCTCCCTCAGGAGGGCATCCCTTCATTCCTGACTAACACAGATGCAAGGCTGTGCATAGCCCGGGCCTCTCTCCTCCAGGTAGCTGCTCACTTTCACAAACCTGATCAGGACATAATCATTATGTAGGAGGTCTCTGCTGCTTTGCCAGTGTAACTGGCCAACAGCTTCAGAAGCTGTGAGGGGAAGGAGGACACACACAGAAGGTAATTACATAAGATATTTTCTTAGGAAAGCTAATTAAAAAATCCCTGCTTTTTGTTTCTTCCCTGCTCTGGTGAATCAGGCACTTTTGTCTGTAGATCAATAAAAGCTTAGAAGAGATGGAGACAGGAACAGACAGATGAGACTATTATTATTATGGGAAAGACTGGAACCAGAAATTAATTTTGCAGTAGGTTTAAAGGTGATGATGTTAGGCATGCTTGGCTGGACAGCACGCAAAAACACCATACAGTGATACAAAACAACACCTCAGAGCTAATATCTAAGCACCAATAAATTTAGGTAGGTATATTTTTACCAACATTTGCAAATTACAGATCAAACAGGGAGCTGTACCCCAAGAGCATTAATGCTTATGTGCATGCCTGAGTTAAGTCATGTGCAGAGGTAAAGTTTTCAGAGGATGTTACAAGAGTCTGAACTCTCGAACAGGTGGGAGCTCACAGGTAGCCCTTCACGAGAAGTAGCACGTAGTCCGAGACTGCATTTAACTTGCTCGCTCTAAAGCATTTTGGGTGATCCCCGCCTCTTGTCAGTAACTCCCCTTTGTCAAAACGCATTCTCATTCCCCTGCCTTCTGCCCTTGGAGCGACAGAAATATTCACGGACAGAAAACAGCCACCGCTGCCGCCTCAGCCCCGCGCCGCGTGACGCCGGCCGCTAACGGCCCCAACCGCCGCCGGGCGGCCATGACGGGGCGGGGCGGTGCCGCTGTAGGCAGGCGTGGCGGGGCCGCCCCCTTCCTGCTTCCGCCGCGCGGCCCCGCAGCGCTCCGGGACGGGCGGCGGCGGGCGAGGGGCGGCGGGGGGCGGCCGGGGCACGTCCCGCCCTCACGGCACGGCGCTTGGGCCCGCAGGCACCGCGCCGCCCGCAGGTGGGGTCTGTTACCGCGGGGCATGTCGCGACAGGCTGCCCGGCGACATGGCCGGGGCCTGGCTGCGGGCGCGGCCCGCTCGCTGCCCGCAGCAGCGGGGAGGGGCGGCTCGGCGTGAAGCGGCGGCCGCTCTCCTCAGGGCGCTCGGAAGCCCTTCCTTATTTTTTTCTCTCTCCTCCTGCAGCGTCGCCGCGCGAGGAGCGGGTAAGATGTTGGACGTGAAGGGCTGGGCCGAGTACGTCGTGGAGTGGGCTGCCAAGGACCCGTACGGTTTCCTCACCACCGTCATCCTGGCCCTGACGCCGCTGTTCATAATCAGCGCGGCGCTGTCGTGGAAGCTCGCGAAAATGATCGAGGCCAGAGAGCGAGAGCAAAAGAAGAAGCAGAAGCGCCAGGAGAACATTGCAAAAGCCAAGCGAGCCAAGAAGGATTAAATGGGCAGGAAAGGCCTGCCCCGTGAAAAGAATCCACTTTTTTTAATGAAGCACTGTTGTACGTTTTGTGTTGTAACCTTCCTTTGATACTTGATCCTCTTACATCTTGAAGTATGAAATTTAACTCCTTCAGTATATTTTTTTTCTGCCGAAATGATCTGTGTTAAAGTTTGCCCAAGTGACACACGTTACAGCCATTTAATCTCCTTGCATTCCAGTGCAGGCTGCTTTTCTAAATTTGCATGTTAAATTCAAAAATGATTTAGGTGGGTAGCACTGGGGTCATTTATTTATTACATTTTTTTCTATAGATGAGCTATGACTTAACAAGTGTCTTAAAAGTGTCAAATTATGGGGATGACTCATTAAATGCTATAACCTTTGGTTTCTTGGTATAGCAAGCCATTTTCTGTGTTGCAGGACCTCTCTGGTGTGATCATGTTGTGCTTACATGTATTTTGTAGTTCCTGGTAAACTGGAATACAGGAAGGCAAGCTTTGGTACACCTGCAGCAGAGCTGTAGAGAAGCTGGCTTCCAAGCTTCTTGGTTTGCTAATGTGTTTCATTGACACTCAGGGCGTATGGCCGTGCAGTTCATTCATTGTTTGCCCTAGGAACTGCTGTAGCTTAGTTGATGGTGGGGCTTAGCTGCTCGAAGAACCTAACTTAGCTTTTCTTGTTTCCAGAACTACTGACCCATCATCAGTCTTTGTTTTCTCTAGGAAACTGATTTTTTGTTCTTAATGCCTCCATTTGTCAGAGGCTATTCATGTTCTACAAAGTACACTACAGCATTGTTTGGTTTTCCCTCATTATCACCTGAACAGTGCACCTGTAACTCGCTTCTGTCTTCAGAAGCTTTTTAGGCCTCAGAGAGTAGCCATAAATGGGGTCAGAGCAAAGGCCCAATGGTCTTCGTGACCTAGGTGGCTGTGGAGAGAGTACACGAGTAGGATGTGCATGCTGGTGACAGAGGTTCTTCCTACTTGCTACCTTTGATTTAGGACATTCAGACTCTAGGTGATGACATTGTGTTCTTGTGGCCCTTGAAATTTCGCCACTCTCCAGGTTGCAAAATGCTGGCACAGTAGAAAAAGTCTTAGTGGGGATTCTGTTGTAAATATGCCAAAATTTTTAAACCTTAATTCCAATTCACGTTTTTCTAACAAATGATTTTTTTTCAAAGCCTAATTTTGATTATTAATCTAGTTTTAAAGCTTGTCAAAGTCATTACATTTTCAGACTTTACATATTTCTAAACGGCAGCACAAAGTCATGCTTGCTACCAACTACTCCTTTATTATATGGTTAAAAATGAAACCTTAATATCAGAGGAAGCAAAGAGACCCGTAGGGCTGGTTGACTGTAGCAGGCTAAGAAGGGGGAAGTTTAACTGAAATGACTAAGTAAAAGTGAAGTACTTACCTGCAACCAGAAACTGATGACCATCTTTCAGTTTTATTGGTCAAGGCAAGCATTATTAGAATGAAATACCCACATCTTGTGGTACATGGGATTAAGTGACCGTTTTCTCAAATGTCAAATGTGTATGCCACCTTTAGTACCTACGTAGTTTAAAACACATTGAACAGAACTGATTAAGGATGCACTGCATAAATAAATTTGATACTTTTTCAGAAGATTGTATGGACTTTTATTTTGACTTGAATTTCTCAAGCATCATTTCTAAGCAAACAATGTGCACATTTTATGTATCTGAACAAGCTCCAAACGCATCTAATAATTTAGGGAAGTCTTGGGAAGTCTTAGCATATACCAGACATAAAAAATTATTGGAGGTGGAGGGGTATTAGTGGCAATCCCTTCTCCTGAAACCTCTTTGCCATTTTTCACCAGCTTTACTAAATGCTTCTAACCTCTTACAATAATGATAGACAGTTTAACTCAGACTGACTTTATCCTGGGCTTACCGCTGGCTTTAAGTAAAACTTTATTTAAATATGTTGATTCCTTTATTAAAGTTGCAAGAATGTCTCTAAAATTACTGTAGTGTCATAGTGATTCCTGTTAATTGAATCAACTTCTCCATCTAACTGCCAGAGGAAAGCTTCCAAGTTCAGCAATGCTGGGCACTGTCATAGAAGTGAACAGGAATTCTGAAGAACTATATTAAATGCCTATGTTTGGGAAGATAATTTAAGTGTACTTAATTAACCAAAGTTTATTACATCAAAAACGATTTAAAAAATAAATCCATCTTCAAGAAAAAAAAAGCAACATATTTAAGAAAATTGTTATCCAGAAAACCCACCTAAAATTTTTAAAGAATAATCGAAGAACAGCAACTGCAGAGAATGAACTTACTAACGCATCCTGTTTTTCACTAAATTAAAGCATTTTAAAGTAGTTTGTCACAACTAAACTTGTTTGAACTGTTCTGCAAAAATACATGGTACTTGGTTTTAATACCAGTTAAGTGCACACTCGCCACGCATAACGCCTGTTTATGCCATCTGTTGACGTGTTTATCCATTGCCAATATCTATACATTACAGATGGTTATTTAGGTTGACTACTGCCGCTGCCTGGCGGGATCCAGGAACCTGGCTGAAATGTGTTTGCGGTGCTTGCTGGATCTTGGGAAGGCTCGCTCTTTCCGAAGTAAGGAGCTGATGCGTGGCCTTTAACGTGTGTACGAACTGGTTCAGCAACAAGTCCCTCCTTGTACTCCTTGGCCTGAAGAAGCTTATCCTTCTCATACACATCTTTGATCTTCTGCTCCATCTCTTGTCTGTAATTTTCATTCTTAAGAATCTCCTAAAAACACAGCAGAAAGATAATTGGATAGAACGGATGAAAATGCAACGCACAATGTTGGAACGAAACATTTTAAAGAAATTGTTTTATTTTATACTCCAAGTGTTTGGCTCTGTAGGTAAAATAAAATGCGGTAAAATTAATTGTTTCTCTACAACTGCAATTTCAGCCTTAGTTTAAAATGTTAATGCTCTGATTATGTTGTTGAAGCAAAGCTGTACTGTAATGTCCCAATTTCGCTATTCTATTAGATCAGAAAGAATAATTAGATAGTTATTCACAAAGGCACTGAAAATCAAGTTACCTTTAACCTTATTTTCTATGTAGGACTTACTGCTAAACAGCTATTTATCACTTGTTTTTCCTCCTGTAACCCACTATGCCTTGAACTTCAGGCATCTGTGCCCCAGGGTGCAGTTTTGGGAAATGCAGATGGACAGCCTTGACTCTGTTAGTGCATATGCTAAAGCAAAGCAAGATTAATAAATACATGATAAATAAAATAACTGAAAGGAGGTAGGACAGAACTGAAATTACTGACTTACTGAGATGGTACTAGTAATTCAGGAGAGAAGAAAAAAAAACAAAACAAAACAACAACAACAACAACAAACACATCAAACTGGCTGGGGTAAACCCTGCCCTGGAAATCCAAAAGACAGCCTAGTAAGGCCAACACATCCTTAGCTGATAACTGCCTGCCAGCAAAGGCCAACTGGGTATTGTGGTAAGGACATTGCGTGCACCAACGCTTAGAATGACAATGTTTACTGTAGCTAACAGATTTGTAAGGATGATTTGTAAGGATGTAAATTCTGCAAACAAAACTTGTCTATGCTTTTGTTATGGCAGAGAGTGAAGAGTAGTAGAAGCAGCAGCAGAAAAGCGATATGAATTTTTATAATAATCTGACAATACTCTGACCCCAAAGAGAACTTAATTGTAACCAACATCATTTAACAAGGAAGTTGCTAATATACAAAGTCAGAACTGTGATAGAGGAGGAAAAAGCTGAGCAGCTTTCTCCAGGTTACAAGTACATGGCAGAGCTAGGGAGAAACTAGACCAGTACACTTACTCTCTGTGCAGAAGACCACAGCATTATTTTAGGAACAGCATTAAAATGCAAGTGATATTGCCAAGAGTTGACACAGCATGTGCAACATTTAAGAACACACATATGTATAAGGCAGTACTTAAAGCCTTATCACAGGGATATAAATATTAACATATTTTCCTTAGTCCTTAATTGCCTCTTTGCTTAAATTCACAAACATACTGAACAGAGGCAAAACACTTTACATGCTTATATACCAAGAAAATACACAAGCAGCATATAAATGACTTTGCAGACTTGAGGGGGCAGTGGGGAAAATTCTCCCATACAAAAATAAAAATATTGCCAAGTGTACCAAGGCCAAGTTTTCAACAGCCAATATAGCTAGCAAAACCTCATTACCAGATCTCTCAATTCTGTCTTGTTTACCACATGACTCAAGCATGACCTTATTCATTTCAAGGGGTACTTGTATTACCCCACTACTAAGAAATTAGAGCATATACTTTTGTGATGTCTGAAGACGGCTTCATAGTATCTGCTACAACAGCACAAAATGGTTTATTAAAACAGGAATTTAATTCAGTTACTGTGAACAGCTACTTAATAACTTTGAATCTTTTCCAATGATCCCTTTAACAAATTTATGTGGTCAAATAATAACAGCTGTAACTAAATCCTGAACGCTTTAAGCCCATTTTACACGTTGATGTATCATCATCTGGTTTTTGGACTCAGATAAAGCTCTTTTATCAGCTTTCAGTAGTCAAAGTATAGCTGCAATTTAGTAAAATAACCATGTTTATCTTGAAAAAGATAGCATGAGAAATGATTGTTATTAGCCAATATACCAAAAAAAAAAAATATGCAGAAGTTCTTTCTTCAGAATCTATACAATCACATCAAGACAAAAAATTCAGGTTGAAAGAAACTGTGCACATCCAGTTTATGCAGGAAATTCATTCTACTAACATGTGCACTGAATTTAGGGTTCCTGTGTTGAAACCAAAGAAAATGTGAATCAGGAATCTTGCAGCAGATTAGAGAAGTTGAGTCAAACAGATTAGGGTTTTCTTAGCATAAACATCTTGTCCTTTGATACTAAGTTTGTTCTGTGAAAGTAGCTCATAGACACTAAGTACTTCTTGGGTGTTTTTTGTTTCTTTGTTTGTTTACTTCATTCTCAATTCTCACTAGAATTTATACATTCTTTAAACATTGAGATTGTGCAGCTAAATACTGTTGGCTCAATTACCATAGGCACTACAGTTTGAAGCAGTTAAGAGACTGAAGTTTCCTTGCCACTACAGGCATGTAAATAAATAAATAGATAAATCCAAGGAGTCTCAGTAGTTCCAAATCTGAATGTGCTGACCTGCTCATGGAGGGAGCGCAGTCCAGGAAATCTGGGTGACTCCCAAGTGCACTGCTGCAAAAGGGACCACACTGTATTTCATGCTGCTGGCATGTGACCCTCTTGGTGTTCCTGTTCCAGCTACTACATCTGAGTGAGCTGATCAGGGATTTTCAGTAATTTCTGCTTTTCTTGCTAACTTTTGCAAGCTGTATTTTTGTTTGGAGCTCTCACTTAACTTGCACAGAGATGCATTGCCAAGCATTCTCTGTTATTTGGAAACTATGTCTATTCTCTGTGGAAAGGAGAAAAATTCAGATGTCTGTCCCCAGTCAAAGTACTTTCAGTGGCTGTAAGTCTGCAGATAGAGGACCTGCTTTTTGTGTTGAAGGTTTAGAGTGGATTGTTCTTTCACTCCTCAAGGGTCTCACAATGTTGCTGTTTTACTCTTTCTGAATAAACAAACAGACTTACAGAATAAATAAGATTAGTTCCTCCTGGTAGAAAAATACCATAAATGCAAAACAGGTTTCTCTATGCTTGCTTATTCCCACAGCTGGGGTCTTGCTCAGAAGTGACTAGTCCTTGAAGAGTACTTCTTGCTCATCTTCTTTACAGGCAAATGCCTTTACTTCACCCTTTTTATCCTGCAGCACTCCTGAACCCTTCAATCTGAGGAACCCCTCATCCCCTTCCTCTTCCTTCCTTCCCATTTCCCTCTACGTCTTCAAGCCATCCACAGGTTATAATACCACTTGTGTCTCATGGAGCATTTTCAATCTCCTGAAAGAAAAGGACAATCCAGACTTACGAGCAACTAGCTCTAAGGCTAACGGTGGCTAGACATACAGTACAATGTAACAATATCAAAAGGGATTTTGTTTAAAGGTTATTTTAACACTGCTACCTGTTTTTGTTCTATTCAGACAATTTTCTAGAGACTACATCAAAGCCCATAAATACAAGGGCTTAATGTATTACTATTTTTGACCAAAGATTCCATTTCAGCTAGGTTTGTATATTGATTAAAATAAAAAATAGCTTCCTAATGTTGCCTTAAAAACTGTTCCAATTTTCTAAGTTATTTTAATTACATACTCTGATATACTTACAATTTCACCTGATTTGAACAGTGTCAGCTCACTAGTATTTGGTGCCAGAACTGAGAAACATCTGGAAAGATTAATGTTCTTTGAGCTGTACAGACACTGCATATTCATAGAATACTTGCATTTTAGTGTCTAGCTTTGTTTAGTTATGAGTGACCTTGAACTTTGAACTCTTAAGAATGCACATACAAGTTAGCAGAAATCCTTTTTAAACTCAAAAATTTCAAGAGAGAGACAGAAAGAGAAAAATCTGTTTTGAAAAAATATTCAAAAAGTTGATTGTGAGACAATTTAAAATGACAGAATTTTTTCTTTACTGACAAAATAAACAGATGTCCAGCAAAGTGCTAGATGTCATGTCAAATCATCTGCTTCTGTAGTATTGCCAAACTGGTTCACTGAACTCCCTTTTCCAGTTCCACATGTTAAATAGGCAAGACAAAATAATGGGAAGTTATCCCATATTTCAAGACTAGAAGGCAAAGAGATGACCTTGTCACTGGGAAGCACTGCATGTTCTGACCCAGGACAGGTCTTGTTAACTCAGCAACTGAGCATGAGCTCAGCAGCACCAGGCTGGGAATAACAAATGATGTGGTAAATGAAGGGCTGTGTCAGTGCATGGGAAAAACAGAAGAGCAGTTTAAACTAAAAAGACTTATCTGACTTTATTAAAATACTGATTTAAATCAAACACTGAGCCAGCTGGTTGCTAATTCTATAAAGAGATTTTCTAAATATCTCTGGTCAATCAACAATTAGTATAAGTCAAATCAATCCAAGATTTGCTTTATTTAGTTTTGTTCTGTTTCTTCAAGTATCTGACTAATTGCAGCATTAAAATACAGACTGTGTTCTGTACAATAGATCTTATTTTTTAAAAAGGATGCTCCCTACGTAATTCAAAACTAAACTGATCAGAATTATCTTGGTAGGATACATGACAATTTATGGATCTTTCATTGTCTATGTTTTGTACAAGTTTTTTTTTTTGACCTTTGAATGTAAATCAGATAAACTACTCAAACAAATTACTGAACAAGCATAGCTGCTGTTTCAAAACACTTACTTTTACTTACAACCAGCAGCAACCCCTTGAACATATGCAGATACAGAAACAGACCTGTAATGGTACTGCATGCTTTTTGGCAAGAGAAACTTTCACTCCCACTATTCCTTAAGGGAAAAGTAATTCCATAGGTATATCTGTTAAAGTTTACTTAAGCTGAGTGCTGTTTGTGCCTTGTGAAGACAGCGCTTAGTTTGGGCTCCTGATGCTGCAAATGAGAGGCATGCAAGCTCTTTACTTTTAATCAGTAACAGCATAAAACTTGCAATGAAGGTTTAAAGCACAGCGTGTGCTAAACCAAACGGTGTGTGTTAAACCAATGTATTAGTTACAAGTAGATGCTTTAATAATAGCCCAGTATTTAGTTTTAAATGCAATGCCATATTTACTACCAAGTTAAATCTGTTAAATACTAATGATAATTCACAGCAATTTTTGTGTAAATCAAACCTACGCAGAAGCAATGGTAGCTATGACTGAATTATTGTATTGTTCTTCCTGAGCTACAGAATAACTGGCATGGGCTGAAGGAGTTTCTAGGGCACTACATTATGGCACAAACATTTGGCAAGAATGTTGTAATGAGAGGGAAAAGAAAGAGGAAGGGCACAGATCCTGGAATGTAAAGTGTGTTGAAAACACCTGGAGCCAGAAGGGGTTTGCTTCTGACTTATTTTTGCAATACAGCAAAGATTTCTGTACAGAACCACAGAAATGTTCAAGACCACAGCTGAAACTATGTAAAAGCTGCTAAAATCACAAACTAGCCTGGCACCAGTGCAGTCTGCCAGGAATAAAGGGCAGCAGCACATAGCCTTGGTGCCTACAGAGCAAACAAGGAACTGTAGCTGTGACTCAGTCCCAGTCTGGTGCTTGCTTTCCCCTTACTCTATGCATGATGCAATCTGTACCAGCCCTCTTCCTGGTACACGTTACTTTTCCCTCCACCCCCATTCAGCTGTGCTGACAGTGAATTACAAGAGATCCAAATCAACGCTCCATGCACTCCCACCCACACTGACAGGAGCAGCAGAATGGCAGCAGCTCTCTCCCATACAGACTTGTGATCTGCAACACGGGCAAGTGGGAAGTATGGGGACCTTCTGTGGATGTTGACAAGCACCTATGTTTTGAACCTGAAAACAAAGTTAAAATGAATAAGAGGAAAAACTCTAAAAGATGATGGCTTCTTCATATCCCACACCCAACAACTCCTCTGAACGCTCGCATTAATTTAGGCTTTGTAGCTCAGCTCTATATTGTCAAGTACAATGCCCTTTCACACTGAGTAATAATCCTCTCTGGGATCATGTACAGTTTACTACGTAAAATACTATTTAGTGCAAGTAAAAACATTTGAATATGTCCCAAATTTTCAATCATGGTTGTGATCCCTGACAATAATGGTGGAAAGTATTTTGCTCAGAAGAGCTGTTTATCCCTTAGCTTTTTTTAACACCATTTCCCAGAACAATTAGTCATATTCCATAGCTTTCTTGTGGCTTCAGGAATAAAATACTCATTTGCTAAACCCTATTCTCTGAGTAAGAATGTACAATCTCCATGTCAGTGCTCTCATTTTGAAACTTCTCAACTGAAGCATCTGAAAGAAGATAAAAGCAAACTATAATGTGCAATCCAAACAGTGTGAAACAATGATTTTTTTCTAAACTGCACCCCATTCTGGTTAAAGGAAGGTGCATTCTGTATAAATGAATCTCCGTGATTGAAACTAGCTTATAGCATACCATCTCTCAAATAAATAATTCTTACGATCAAACAAATGGGAAAAGCAAGTATGCGCTGTGGCAACCAAACAGAATGCAATTTCAGTGCAATTACTGGGGGTGGGGGATGGACAGGGAGGGAAAACCATTGAAACCCGATGCTTATTACAAGTCACTGAAGTACGTTTTTCCTCCCTTCTTCTCTCCCTCTCAACATTTCACCCATTATAAAACTATGCAGTTCAGAAGCTACTGGGTTTTATTACTGTGTAACAAGTACATAATGCATGAGAAAAGCACTCCTTCACTATGGTACTTATTTCAAACTATTTCCAGGCTCTTGGCACTAGTTAAAGAAACATGCAATTCTATTTTACCTCCCATGAAATATTACCATATATGCATGCATATTACCACATATATATCAATATTACCACATATTACCTGCATACAACGCAACAGTGAGGTTTTGATTTCAACTGGGCATACCTTTTGCCATGCAGCCGTGTACGGACACCAAAGAAAGCACCTAGGTTACAGTTCAGTGTCTTCAAGTACAAAGATGTGTGTTCACAGAGTAGTTTTACTGCAGGTGGGCATCTGGCAATTGCGGGCCATCACACTGGCAGGTTCAGAAACGAACCACATTCCTGTCCATAACAGTTTCTCTAGGCACTGCCATGAGAACCTGTTCTGTGGTTTTAGTTCATACATTCTCTGGCACCTCAAGATTGCCTGTAACCTTATTTCTATTTCCATTCTACCAACAAGGTCATAAACAATGCCAAGCTACTCTGATGCTTTTGAACCTCAGGACATTGTCAGGAGTAGTGTGTAACTGCAAGGTCGGTTGCGGGGAAAAAACAAGGCTTAAATTTCTCAATACATTGATACGTTGTGTTACAGACATCAGGATTCTTTAAAAGCCTCTACAACTCCGGTGCCCACTGAAATCAGAAATATTAAAGAAACCAAATGGAAGTTATGCACAGAAAAGATTAAAAACCTTAACTAGATGCCTGATATTTTTAAGGTTCGCTTCATCCTTAAAAATCTCACTCTTAATTCTTTATCTCCAGTTTAGAAGCTGAAAACTCAACATGTCTTAGATACAAGATATCTAAAACAATTTTGATGATATGACTCCCACTGTCTATGTTTCCCAGGGGGAAACCTGGCTATGTGCTAAATATCATTGATCATACGCAAGCTTAGAACTATCTTATGCAACCAGCAACTATCTCAGTTAGGAGCTGTACCAACAGAAGCATATTTTTATGCATATTTTGCATAAATGGCCCAGAATGAGTATGAGATATAGAATGCAGCAAAGCTTGTGAATGCCATGCAAAGTTGCTTTATCACTGAAGTCTCAATAAGTTCTTGTCAGCAGAACTTTGCTTGGAATTCATGAAGGTGTGTAAAAAGAACATGACATACCCACACCACTCCTAAAGGTGCTACAGTATTTAACATCTTTTAAATTTAGTTTGGTGATATAGTACCAACATGAGACCGAAAAGGAGTCCTCACGAGAAGGATTTCCCCCCTTCCCTCTGAGAGCAACTTCTCTTTCCTTTAGAACTGAACTGTGAGAAATCCAAAATACGAAGATGCCACGTTTTAAATCAGGACTAAAGTCCATAGCCAGAAGGAAAAATGAGAGATATGAGTGTATGTTAGACAGTATATTTATGTTTACCTTCCAACTTAGTGGCTTTGATGAGTCATACTGAAAGAGAAGTTAACTATAGGTTGAAGAATGAGAGCAGCCTCTTAAAGAAATAATTTCCTTTGATGAAACATTACTCCTATAAAACAAGCGCTATATCCGAAGACAATTTTTAGTAATAATTTCAGGTAAACAAAGTTCAACACAAAGAGATAAATTATCAAATCTGCTTCCACAAAATAGGATTTAAAAATATTTTAGTATTTGTAGTCTTTAAATATTTTCATTTATTTAAAATCTTCTCTAGACAAGAAAGATTTCCTGTTTTCCCCAAAAAGGCTACACCCATCTACTTTCCTATACAGGCAGTAAGGAAATGTGCTACTTCAATTATTCATCACTTGTTAAATTGTTTAAAATATGATTTAGAGCTGCACAGGAACAAATGTAAAGACAGTTTATTTTCAGACAACCATATATGATCATACATAATATATGTAAAGGGACAGGTGACAGAATGATATAACTATGCAAAAATATGTATATACAAGCTCAGATTCTCATATATTATAAAGCAGTATGTATATATGTGTATATGTATGTGTCTATGTGTATATATGTGTTTGCACACATATGCTTACGTAGGGTACAGATGTGATGCAAAGTTTTCTATCAAAATGGACACCCTAATCAGGGTAAGTTTAAATACAAGATAAGAAACAACTTGATATGCATTCACTTGAGAAGTTTTCACCCTCACCATAACCAAGAATGAGATTTGGCATATTTCAATCTGTAATAATATCAAAAGGCAAGCAACTGCTTCCAATATCCCAGAAGCTTGCTTTGCCTTCTATTGGTGGTCAGATTAGAAATAACCAAGGCACTAAGCACTGTTCTTGGGTTACGACTAGCCCAGAGCATAAAAGTCCTGCTCCAAAAGAGTGTCCTCCAAAAATGGTGGGGGGAGGCGAGGGGGAAGGGGGAATTGCAGTTGGGGATATGAAAGAAAGAAACTGTATGCACGTGAACACTCTACACTGAACAAGTTGTCTTGTGAAGTCACTGTAGTATTCTTCCATAAGGAAAATTAAAATCTAATCCTCTGCATGAAAATTAATGCTTTATAATGACAACAAAAAAGATGTTAGATGTTAGGTATTTCTGGAAGAAAGAATGGCCTGATTACAAAACATTACTAAGCCTTAAGAACAGTGTCTAATAGCCTTAGCTGTTGTCATAAAGTCACTGTGCTGACCAGTGTAAGTAAAGACAACTCACATTCATTCTCACTTCAGTAAGTTTTTAAATGACACCAAGGTGAGGGAAGTGTCAATCTGCCGGAGGGTAGGCTCTGCAGAGGGACCTGGAGAGGCTGGGTTGATGGGCAGAGGCCAATGGGATGAGGTTCAACATGGCTAAGTGCCAGGTCCTGCACTTTGGCCACAACAACCACATGCAGTGCTACAGACCTGGGGCAGAGTGGCTGGAAAGCTGTGCAGAGAAAAAGGGATCTGGGTGTGCTGACTGATGCTCGCCTGAACATGAGCCAGCAGTGTGCCCAGGTGGCCAAGAAGGCCAACGGCATCCTGGCTTGTATCAGGAATAGTGTAGCCAGCAGGACCAGGAGGTGATCGTCCCCCTGTACTCTGCTCTGGTGAGGCCACCCCTTGAGTACTGGGTTCAGTTTTGGGCCCCTCACTACAAGAAGGACACCAAAGCCCTGGAGTGTGTCCAGAGCAGGGCTACGAAGCTGGTGAAGGGCCTGGAACACAAGTCCTATGGGGAGCGGCTGAGGGCACTGGGGTTGTTTAGTCTGGAGGAGAGGAGGCTCAGGGGAGGCCTCATTGCTCTCTACAACTCCCTGAAGGTTAGGTGTGAGGAGATGGGGGTAAATAACAGATAAGCTTAAGATAAAAAAAGATAAGTTGAATAAAAGAGAAGCCTAACAAATACAAAAACAAACAAAAAACACAGTAAAGGGGGATGTTAGGCAAACAGAATAAAGAAAGGGAACAGAAATTTTAATAAAGCTTAACACGTCAAATTCGATAATAAAAAAAGATGCACAATGGACATTGGAAAAAAAGGAAAATAATCAAAAAAGTGTTACTACAGACTACAAAGGTAGGAATACTGGCATAATTGCAGAAACTTATGTTTCAGGAACTGTAATGCTGTTTTGTGGTGTTACAATATGATGTTGACAGTAAAATGTCATTAAAGCGCAAAATACAAAATTTGTGGGCTTTGCATTCCTTTTCAGAAATAGTCTAGCCCTGTGAGAAATATGTGAAAGAACAAGGAGATTTGTTATACAGGGTTTCAACAAGAAACATGGTCAGAAATATTCTCTAGTTCCCTAGCTGTCAAACAGCAGTTTACCATATCAGCATTACTGTCAAAATGGGAATATAACACAGAATAGCAGCCAGTAAAGTTTATGTACCTAAAACACTAAAGCCAATCAGTCCTACATATGTGGGCAAAACAGTAATCTGTATGTGCTTCTCTAGTATAATTATATTGTGATATATGGGTTTCAAAGCTGGAGAAAAACAGAACATGCTTATCACCCCCATATTACAGAAAAAAAAAATAAAGCTGCATATCACATTTCAAATGTGACTATAATATTTTCAAATTAACAATAATTTATAATATACTTATATTTGAGCTAGCTTTTCTTACATAGGAGGGGAAAAAAAGCACGTTAGAGATTACTCCAAAGAATATGTAACTACCTTTCAAATTCCTGGTATATCACTTCTGCTCTGATAAGGTCAATGCAGTGCCCTGCAGGTAAAGTACCTAGCTGTTAAATAATTTTTCGTATCTATTACCTTATGAAACTGAAGGTATAAGCAGTCTTGTTACTCTGAATGCACCACTATTCACAATAATGTCTAATCCTGCATAAACCGCTTTTTCTGGAAGCTAAAATATTCAGAACACCATTGATCCACAGTGCTCTCATCAGCAGAGACTCCCTTTGGATACAGGATGAACAGCTCCAGTGCCAGAAGGAGCTTTATTGCCCGAATTCTAAAACCAGTGCTATCCATGTTCTACTGGGCCAGGTTCATCTTAGCCTAATTAGGGCAGTCTGGCTTTTGAAAATGACAGCATAAAAGACATGCAACACCCCACGTCTTCAAGTAACACATGAGGTGATATGTTCAACAATAAGAGTTATATGTATACCATTAGCATGAGCCACAACTACTTGTAAGGAGGTCAGCCCCAAGCTTAGAAAGAACACTACTGAAGTATCCCTTCTGCACAGATAACTAGGATTAGAAGGCAGGAGGAAAAAAATAGTTTAAACAACAAAATAATGCTTCTCTGAAGGTTAATACCAAGTGTGTTCCTTTGTTTCAGGTCCTAAAGAGCTTTGAGGAGAAATTTTACCTAATTTTCTTCCATTCATTAGTGTATTATAACCCTTATGTTCTCTAAAACCTCAGTGGCAAATGGGAAAAAGAGGCAGAGTTAAATGTTGAAAAGCCTGAAGTTGTGTGGGAGGCTCACTTCTGTGAGCTATGGCTTGTAAACATCAATGGACAAGCTTCCTGAGTTCGTACTAACATACAGGTAGGCTGGACAACTTCTCACAACCAGTGCACTTCAGAAGACCTAAGTAGCCAAGCCCTTGGCCAGAGCATGCCAGCGTAGCTTCACTGCATTCAGTGCAGTTCATTTCTACTGATGCAAGCCAAGAACCTGCCCCTCTGGGTGCCAGTTTGAGTCTTCTATGGTAACCCATGCTACGTCTACTCAATCACTCTAGCTGGCACTTAACAACTTGTAAAGCAAGTCAAGGGTAAAGAGTGCATATGTGTGCATACACAGATCAACAGTTAAACTCATTCCACTCTTTACAAACTCATCAACATGAAAAACAGTAGGATATTTCACTGCATTGTTCCATTAGAAACTACTTATGGAAGAAGTCATGGCTGTTACTCCCTCATCTTGTTAGCACTGTAAAATATTAATACATTTTATTTTCTTGTACTTATGAATGCATTGGCAACTGAATTTGAAACCCCCAGTTTCATGTCAACTACCTTGAAAAAAACACAACTATTAATACATAGAGGACTTGTTTTAAAAATGCACAGCAGCAATTTGAGAATTCATCTGATTAAATAAATTCTCATGTGACCATGATTATCTTAAAGACTCTTATTTCACATAGATAAGAGAAACAACTAAAGACATTGATTGGAGTATTTATTCCCATTTCTTTTTTTCCTAAGAGTTAGACATCTAAATTTCACAAATTAGGCAAGCAATGCACTAAATTCTCCCCATAAAGTGATAAATTACTGGACAGATAAGCTCACTTAAAATGTATTATCATAGTTTAACTACAACAATTGAAAACATAAAAACAATTCATCTCTTACTTCAATGGTTGGTGGATCCTTTCTTTTTTTTCTTATCCAAGCTGCAAAAGAAATAAAAATCTAATTGATTATATCAAAGACCGCAGCCAGTATTACAACTCAAAATGATGACTTTGTAAGAGAAAGTAAATATTTATACAAAAATTTGCCACAACCTAGCATAATATAATTTCCCGAAGTATAAAGTTCCAGGATGTTATTTCCCATGTCAATACTCTCATTCTTCACAGAAGGGAAAAAAGGCACTCTGATTATGAGAGCTTAAGCACAGTTCACATACCACCCAGACTGCTGAAACAGGACGTAAGCAGGGCTCAAGGCCCAGCCTTTTGTTGAGCTTGCTATACAAAGCAGAGCTTCACCCTGAGAAGATGACAAGATGACTTCTAAGAACTATGAAAAGCTTTAGACCACTCAGGAGAAAAAGGATTCCTTTATATGCCCCAGGCATTATTAAAGCTTGAAAACCTCTTATTGACATTAGTGCTGCCTGGAGTTCCTTTACAAGGATTCAAGATACAGACCCAAACCTGCATGAGCCCTGGTTGCATCATGTCAGATGGATGCATAGGATTACATGCTACATCAAGGAGGAGGTACTGTAACGCAGCGAAGGAAGGCACACCCCCTCCATCTCAGTAAATTCATGCTGGAAAGGACAGCAGAGGAATTGAAGCAGTGTCGATGCTGATTGTCCTGTAATTTTGGTTTTCCATTATGAACCAAAGTCAATAGATGTTTGCCCACTCCCACCACTAACTTGAAGTCAGTGTGGAGCTGACAAGATGCAGCAATCCAAGGGATTCACTACAGATGGAAAAGTGGTACCGTGTCCAATCTTGCTTCATTCGGTCAATGAGTTATAATAGAGAGCCCCAACTCTATACAGATGTTATCAGAGAAACACATTCCCTGACTGTGAACAAGTCAATATCCATCTCTTTAAAAGTACCACTACTGTAGCGCTTTCTCACAACTGTTCAAATCCACAGAATTGCTAAGTGCCAGTTTGCATATTTTGTAGACATTCATTTTTTTCTGCTTTTATTTTTCAGATGAATGAGTAGGAGAACGCAAGTGGCTATTAATGAGCAGAAGGACAAACATACGGAATGCCAGTTCCAAGTGCAGAGAAACAGCAAAATGTTATTTTGTATGTTTGAATAATTAAGATTTAGATGCTTGTTACTGTGCTTCAAAATTAGAGCAAAAATGACATTTTGTTATCCCACAATCAAATTCCTGCTCTGACCTGACACTCTTTGAAGTTTCAGAAATGCTTTAAAAAAGAACTATTTCAAATTTTAATTTTTCGATGCCATTTACACCAGATGCTGGGGGGAACTGGGAATGGGTCAGGCAGCAAGTCCAAAACACTACGAGCTGCATGGAGTCATAATTTCACCCACCTACTGAAAGTGCAATGATGAAACTCTAATGCTATTCTGCTTCAGCAACATTATGAAACTGGTTTTAGGAGAAATAGCTTCCAATTAATATAAGAATGATATTAAAGGAAGCAAAATGCCATTGCATAGCTTAGAAAAAGTGGCAAGGCCAACAGCCTTAATTAAAGGTTAACAAAGAGATATCTTTAATGATATGAAACGAAACAAGGTCTTACTTTTGTTTCTTGTCTATCAGATGACACTTTCAGAGACATCTTACGAACACCACTATGTGACAGCTCTTCTCAGTAGTCTTTTGATACTAACAAAGATTAGACCCAAATATGCCAATGTGGGGAAGTATCTGATTACTGAACAGTCAACATCAGCCTTTCTGCAAAAGTTTTACATTACTGGAAGGCAAAAAAAAAAGCCCATTATGATAATGCAAATGCAACCATATGACTTCATTAAATTCTACAGAGTTAGAAAAAGAATTGCATGTATCTGTAGCACTTTCAAGCACTTCAATTTTACTAGAATTTCCAGATATAAAATCTGGCAAGACCAGAGCCTAAATTGGCATGATGGAGACTGACACTTCTCAGCTGCCAGCCTTGCAGACACTCTTTGTAAAAGGATCAACAATGTTATTAGAGAAAGTCATAACACAAGCCTTTCCTCCTGACAGAAGTCATCTTTGCTCATACTTAGCAACAGTTCTAACCACATACAGAAAAACAAGAAAGTGCTAGAAATATCAAGTATAGTGAAGTATGTCTGCTGGAGACTAACCAATAAAAGATGCACTGTTGGAGAAAATTGGAAAAGTAGTAGTTTAAAATGTCTGGTGAAAAATGAATTATTAAGCCTCCTAAATTTAAGAGATTACTTTCAACAAAGTACCATCCTCCTTCATTCATACGTGTCATTTCTCAGTTGTACAGAGGTTATTTGTAATAATACAATTCCACAGCTCTCAGCACCTAAAAACTGCTTAATGTTGTTGAAAATGCCAGTATTTTCTTACAATGCCAGCATATATATAGCTGCATTCTAACAACTAGATTACAACTAGTGATTCTCCAAATTTGCAATCCTACAAAAATCAAGCTGCAGTTAGAAACTGTTGCTTATATATAGTCACTACAATAGATTTTGTTTTACTGGTGGATGAGACTTTTATTTGGTTGTTTCATTAACGATTTTCAGATGAATGGAGTGTTTCTATTAAATTATATTTTCATTTAATTATCTGAGTTTAACAAGCCACAAACAGAACAGTGAAGAGTAATATACTGTAACAAGTTCTGTGAACAGAACCTCTGAAGAAGAAGGAGCATTATGCAATTTGTTTTCATTCATTAATACATCTCAGTTAGATCCCATGCTCAAAAGCAAGAGAACAATCCTCAGCTTAGGTATATTTCTCATCAAGCAGACCCATAATTATCATGTATTTATTCAAATACACACAAAAAATTATACAGGTACCAGGCTATAATAAACATTTAACTACATGCTATATAGGTGCTATCAACCTTCCTTCTTTTTAACAAACGTCAGGATTACAAACCTTTTTCACCTCAATCCTAAATAAAACTTGCTGACTCAAAGATGAGTGACCATTTTCCTACAGGTAAACTCATTTTAGAGTCTCTAATGAGCTGCATTAGAAAATTATCATTTAATGGAAAATTCCTCCACTGCTGGGGAGCTGAGGGAGAAATATGGTAACAAAAATCACTAAAATCTCTTTATAAGATGAAGTTAGTTAGCTTTAATATATAATATTCCCTCTGTGAAAATGCATTTCAGAAATATTTTACATAAAGTACAGCTCTGGATACATTACAAGATTAAAGGCAAAGAAAACATCATCTGAATTGGGTGTATTCTAGTATATTCTACTTTAGTTTCAAAGCATTTTATAAATCTTTTCTAATTCAATTTCTAATTGAATTCTTTTTTTTAAAAAAAAATCATTTACCTGACTACTCTTCATCAGTCTTTAGGGAGAAGGTCTGGGGGATTTCAATATATGTAATCCTCAACAGTTTTCTGGTGGTTCTACTTCAAACAAAAGTTTAAAAAATCCTTCCAAATTTTCTATAGTATCAACAATATTTCCAGCATCCAACATAGAGTTGTAAAACACTGGACACAAGCCCTTTGTAACTTAGGCATAAGAAATTCATGGTAACAAAGAAAAAATGAATGTTGAAAAAATGTATAATCTGTGATACCTTACTAATTTAGCACCAGTCTTAACAAAATCCAACAGAATGATAGAAATTAATACACTTTACTCTCTCCTTTAAAAACACTGCCAGTATATATAATTTGGAGGTGGATAGTCAGTATATAGCTTTCCCAGCTTTCTTTATGCTCTCCATTACACTTCTGGTCAACAAAGGTTTACTGGTCAACAAAGGTTTAAACTAGTAAACAGATTTATACCTATTTGTTGATGGGCACAAGGCAGGTGTGTGCTTTATTGCATTTTATTTGAACACACACACACACAATTAGTGTCCAGTGACACACTTACAGATGGAAGGTATTTCCACATGAACACTCTCATCCTCTACATCAACAAAACAAAATGTTCTCTTGCATTGTCAGTCATGATGCTTTAAACTAGCTAAAGCAATGAAGATTACATGTATGTACTGACTGCAACCAAAACATGCTTCCCTGACCCCTAAACCCCACAATACTTTTGCAAAATGAATTGATTGCCTCTATTGTCAAACTAATTACTATGCTGCTTCTAATGTCATCTGGATGGCATTTCCTACATTCTGTACACATTGTAAGGCGACTTTTGTCTAAAAGAAATTTTAAAGTTAATTAAGCAAGATGGTTGGACGTTTCCTACCTTGCGACCCTAGCATTTTTTCATCAGTGCTCATTTGCATTCTCATTGGTATGCATGAGATTTTCATTGAACTTTAAAACTCCTACTGGCATATAGCACACTGCAGTAAGTGTAAAAGTGAGCATGCAAATTAAGACTCCCATTAATCACTAAATGTTACCAGGAGAAAAAAAAAAAAGAGGACTAGGAGCAGACAAGCAATAAAATGCTGCAAGAAGCATGCAATCTCATGAATCTCTGTAAGTATGTGAAATTACTGATCTCCTCTCAGAGCACTACTGACACGTCCTGAGGAGGTAACCTACACGTACTACAGTAGGGGAACATTCAGAACTAATGTCACAGAAAGTTTATATGTTGGCTGCCTAGGGAAAAGTATGCACTCTCACCTTGTACTAAAATATAAGAGGCCTCATCTAAACAAAAATATGTACTATTTGCATTGTGTGCCAGAATTACTTTCTAAATTCAAAACTACAATGTAAAAGGAAACATTTTTGTATTTTTGAAACAAAAACTGACTTTATATGCTGCACACAAATAGTTAACACTAAGGAGAACACAAGGGGATTATCCTTCTATCTTTGTAACATTGAGAATGTTTCAGTTCTACAAAAGCCTTGATGGACATTTAGGCGTTTTGTAAATTTCACAGGTCTGATAACTTAGGAAACTTAATCCTGTTATGCACTTAAAATTAGTATCTTCAGGAGAAAATTCCAGTCAAACCCTTCGGGAGTGATCCCTCAGCCCTGTATTTGGTAAACTCCCAGGAATAACACACAAGCATCCTCTCCCAAATCTGAGAAGCAGCTTGCACACATTGAGCCTGTAATCTGGATGATTGCTTGCTTTATAGCTTCCTACTTGGTCTCACTTACTCTATTTCACGTTTATAACTTGATAAATACAGCACCAAAATCAGCCCCTTAGTCTACCAGCAGTACAGGCGTATGTCTTAGAAATACAATGAGATTTATCTTAGACCCCCTTCAAATTTCACTACAGCCTGCTCCCACTCTTTAAGCAATCCCTTTGCCCCTAATTTCATGCAGGTTTTCCTCGGGCAGCTCCTGCCCTTAAGTATTTCCAGCAACCGTACTTTTATTCATTTAGGTTACATCACAGTGTGATGTAAGGAAAGGGGAGAGGGAAAGGGTGCCTGGGTAAGTGGCTTTACATCTGATAGTCACTAAGGATTAGTCAGAAGTGAAAAAGCTGAGCCCTGGTAGAACAAAGACAGCTCAGGTGAAAGAAGCTCTCTGCAGCTCTCCAGAAAAAAGGAGCAGAGACTTTAGTACAGTCCTTTAACTGGAAAGAATGAGAAGGCTAGAAAAGGAAAATGCTATTGATGACCCAGACAAAACTGAAGCAGAGAGGCTGCCAATGTCAGAGCGCATATGCAGTATTTGGAGAGAAGGCCCCTAGAGGTATAAGCATGTGCCCAGCAGAGAGGATTTAGAATACTAACCTCCTCCTCCCCCAAATCCCCCAATAAGGAAAAAATAATAGGAAGAATTATACAACCTTCTAATCTTATATTAATTTTCTACTGTTCAGAGATAAACAGCAACTATTTTAGAAATCCTCCTGCAAAGGCTCAGACTATTTACTGGAATGATCAGTGTCCACAACAGCACAAGTTATCAAGTGAACACCCAAAGGAAGAATGCACTGGGAATTTTTCAAGAGCCTGGACATGAGGTAACAGAGTGAAAGTTCAGCACAGGTCTTCTGGGACTGGGAAACATCAGATTTCTCTTTTCCTCTTAAAGACAAAAAAACACAGGGAGAGAATTGTAAGGAGCCTTTCAGCAAAGCATGTCTCAAAACCTTGTATTAAACTTTTCCTACTCAGTTGACTGTATACTACAGCATTACTAAAACTCTCTACTCTTTTCATTCTTTCCCATTTCTTGCTAAGAAAATTTTGCATTTTATAGGAAACAGAAAAGAAATAGCAATGAACGGAACTTCAGAGCATCCCACATCACTAGTTCATATCTCAATATGTAGCAAAGACAAGGTAATTCTGTGAAGAGCCTCTACAAACACAGTAGAAGTTCCAGTTTGGGCTTTAAAAATTTATTTTAAATTTCCACAAAACTGTTTATACAACTTAGATCGGTATCCAACAGAAAAAAAAAACATGGGGTAGCTTTTTTTGTGGAATTCCCATGTTTCAGATGATCCTTGCTTACCTCATAGAGTCCATTTGGCTCAGTTGATCCCATTCTTGGCTCAAGCTCCTATAGCCTCAAGGACCAACTCACATTCCTTCTCTCCTTTCTCTCTTTCTCCAGGGGCTGCTCAGTTAATTTTGAGGAATTTCCCCAGCCTCCCTGGATTTGTCTGAAACTTTGGGACATAGAAATTTTCACGAGTACTGGTGGAAAAATGCTTAATTATTTACAGGCTCTCCAGCTCTTGTAGAGAGATTGTGCAAAGAGGAGTATAGGAAACCAGAGGGCAGGAAAACAGATACTACTCTGAAAACAACAGCAACAACTAACATCACTGTGCCACCGATAATTCAACTGATATACAAATTAGCACTGCAGTAAAGGCATAATTAAGAAGTTTAATATGTTCAGTTTTGGTTATTCTAACTGATCCCCCCTCAGGCTCAAGTATTTTCACATTTAATAGGAGAAAGTCATAATCACACAGGCTTTATTTACATTTTTATTAAGTAGCGATTTCCTAAACGTTTATCCTATTTCTAAAGGGGTTATGTTAAGAATTCTTAATAACTAAGCCGTTAAATGAAAAGTCTGCATTACTCAAAAGGCAAGGTAAGAGACAACCTATTCATATAGTCAGGCACTTCATTAAAAATACTGAACCTAAATTTAATGGCTAAGTTATATTAAAATAAAACCAAAATTTTCAAGATTTACCTTCCCATTCTGTTGGAAAGTCACCCATCTCATACTGATAAGCTTGCTGATTTATTGCTTCTACAAATCTTCTCTCTGGTATAATCTGCCCTATAGCAAAAAAAAAAAAAAAGGAAAAAAAAAGGCACAGTTAAATATATATATACAACATTTAAATTGCTGATTATGCTATTGTTTTGAAAGAATTCTTCTTACACAAGTGTAACGATGGCTGCAGGATAAATATGAAGGATTAAAATACTAAGAAGACAATTACCATCTCCCATAGAAGCCTATCTGAAATGTTATCTATTTTACTAATTTTAACAGAAGCTTACATGTTTTACAGTTCGCTTGGATTACTAATGACAAATATATTTCAAGTCAAATTGTCCACCTCTGCCTATCCTTCACTTTTAGAATGCTTCTCTAAGGCAAGTTTCCAATCAGTTTTCCATCACCCGTTTTCTCCTTCAGTTGGACATTTTTCACACCTTTGCTGGTGAGGAATCAGAAACTTGAAACTGCCCTAGAGTCAAAAACCAGCACAGATGGTTCACTGGTGAGCTTTTCCCAGCAGCCAAGCCACATCAGTCCTATTGGTGGCAACTGCTCTGTGCACGAGTCTTTTTGCATGCACTTGAAAACTGAGTATTTTCTGTATTAAAAAATAAAACCATTAGATTAGGCATATCTCTTATAGTAAACATTTGATACATTATAAGAGGAGCCAGTGTGGAGAACTGTGGGAAAGGAATTTGCAGGTGGCTTTGAGATGTTTCCCATGTCCTTGTATTAGAGATAATGAGGAAACAAGCTAGAGACAAGTGCATGGAGAAGCTAGACCAATTGTAAGTTGTTATCAGCGCGCGCTGTAGTTAGTTGCCTATATATACTCTGTGAGAACCTGCAATAAATGGAGGACGATTATACTCGCATCGAGTTTGCATCGTTACTCGGGTCTGTTTCCCTTTCCGACAGAGAACCATGACCTACACCCTTTCCACAGGTTCTACTATACCCCAAAAGGAAAAATTACTGTTTGACTGATGATATAGTATACAGCAGATGTACTGCCAGATACTATGCTACTGTACAGAAGAATATATGGTGTATATTTCAGATTTTAAAAGAGTATTTAAAATACTTTTAACCACTAAGCTTTCACTTGTGAGAGAGCATTAATATTTTTAAATTAACATATACTGGGAAATATGTGAAAGTTCCCCATTCTTTACAGACAAAAAAATGCCTAACATTTCCCAGCTTTTTCTCCCAGCACTGAGGCTTCTATAGAGAAATTTGACATCAGGAGGAAACAATGAAAGAAGTAACTGCATAAAATATGTATTTTTCATATTGAAAGTCAGTAGTTACAATTAGCCCATCACTGATTAATAGCTGAAGTACATACTACTGTTCATTATCAAGTATTTAATACAGCAAAATAATAAGAATTTGTATAGATATTGCTATTCCTTCTCTAAGTACCTTCTTTAACTTCTAGTATCTCTTTTTACTTTTAAACAATGTATCAGTTTTGGTGACTGCTGTATAACATTTTTACTGTTTCAGAGATGCATCATCAGGTAAAGAAAATACAGTGTTCTGTGCCTTCCTCACCAAGATTAGATTCTTTTATCGGTGTTAAAAAATGTATGTTTTATATTTATTTGTTTTATAAATACACACTTTGTATATGCTGAACATATTATACTTCATATACTTGCTTAAAATAATTTCTTTTCAACAATACTGTGGATAAATCGTTTTAACAACCTTTATATAACCTATTAAGCAAAAGAAAGATACAGACTTATTTTCTCCCCATTGGGAAGATTTCCAGAAAAATTGAAGATATATCTTACTAGGCCAGATCCTTTAGAAGTCTTGGGACTAACACTCTTCTCCATTATTGGATAGTCAATACATTTTACTGTGAGCACAGCATCACTTTAAAAACTGTCCATTATTTCAGTCCTATGCAGGTATAAGAACACTGTGAGTAAATTAATGTAAGCAAAAGTAATGAAGGAATGTATTTTTCTACCTGCTACCTCAAACTGTGATTGAAGTTACATCTTTAGTTAAGAATATATTTTATTTGAGAATGTATAATCTACTTTTAACATACAATGCTTTGCATTGTGCTGCACGCACAATGCAAGACACATGTAAAAAATTCATTCCCTGTGTTCTACAGTCAAATCACATTGAAGAGCCAAACTCACAAAATTATTTCTCAAAGATGTTATTTTGAAGAATGATTGCATAGTAGCACTGGTGGCTTTTACATCTCTCTGCATTCACAATGCACTTGCAACACTGACTTCAACTGTTGGATTTGTCTTGTTGTATTTGCATACTTTCTTACTGCACATATTTCCTCTAAGACTTTCTGTCCCAGTTTGTCTGAAAGCCAGTGTGATGTCTTTAATTTCTATTAAAGCTTGAAAATAAAAGTGTTTAACAGGCATTAAGAAGCCTGCTGACATGAGGGGAGAGCAAATGGCTTAATGGATTATCTTCTGAATTTCTACAGCCTTCTCTGCAGACAAAAACATGGTTAACTGTAGACGTGCAGATGTTATGAAATGAATATTTAATGAATACTTCAATATATTCTAGGGAAGGGTCCCTCTCCTAGAAACAAAAAATCCTAGTAATTTTCACTGCAGCCACTAAACCATACCTATACAAAAAAAAAAAAAAAAAAAAAAAAAAGAGCCCTCTATATCAAAATGCAAAATGAAGTTGAATAATGAATAATATCAAGCTTGTATTTATCCGTAATTGAAGGAAAATTCTTTCGACACCAGTTTCTTAAAACAATATATATATAATTTGAAAGATATCTAGTAGTCCTAGATGAATTTTCACAGTTTATAAAATTGTTATTTGAAAAAGATTTATCTTCTAAGCTCCAGATAAGTACACTTAACATGTACAACAAGGACAAACTATGGCATGCCTTATCAGTTAAGAAAGAAACTGGACCACCAGCAGGGACCTAGATATTTTTGATACCTGAACTAAGCAAGAGCTCCTTGTAGCTGCGAAATACCAGGATGTTTTGTACTCAGCAGATGGAAATGAGATCATTTGCTTAGATGTGTGTATGCATAGAGCTACCACATTAAAGCAACAATTCACAACTTTGAAGCAAAACAAATCTCAGACACTCAGAAGAACTCAGGAAAAGGGCTCTTTTCACTCCCTGATTTTGCACTGTTAGAATAAGAGTCCCTGCAAGAAACACCATTAATTGCTTAGAGAAAAGTAATGTTAAAGAAAAAACAAACGAACAAACAAACAAAAAACACTCAGACCAAATATGCAGCCTTCAGTTTAAGATAAAAAAGACTAAGCAGACTGAATTTCAGTTGCATGGCACTGCTGTAAACTTTTTGAAGAAACAAGCAAACAATTTGAAAGCATACCTATTTACAAAAGTGCTACACACTTCTAAGGGTTGATATTGCTCATTTACTGTCAATACATTATGTCATCAGTAATGCAACATAAACTTTGCCTAGTGAAAACAAAAGTTTCTAAATTTTTTTTTCTAGCACTACCTTAAGTAGCTCACTGAATGCGTCCCCAGTTTCTCATCTCATGCCCAGTAAAACATTGATAAACTCCACTTGTTTTGCTAGTTAGCAAAGCAACTGAACTGTCATGATTTCTTCCCATAAAACAGAGAATTACTTCTCTAGGAAAGACAAAAAAATAAATTATGACTCTCCTAGCTGCGTAAGTGATGCATCACCTTCAAACTAAGTAAATTCTTGTCTCTATTTGAGAAAAAAAATGTTGTGAAGAAAAACAAACCTTTTAAAGGTGAAAATTAATTTGTACAAGCTTAGATCGCTCCTTGGCATAGATTTTTAGCTAAGTGACTGAAACAGAAGACAAAAATTTTAGTATTCATATGTCACATCTATTTCTAACCACAATTTATGCATTTTCTCCAATACTTCATAAACTTCAAGTAAATTAAAGTTCTTTATGGTTTATAAAATTATATTAGAAACTCATTACAACTTTTAAGAGTAGCAAGTGAGACCACAGGTTGCTTCATTCTATGGTTCCTATTTCCATTAACCTCAACAGAACAAGGATCAATGACTTCCAGTTTTACAGTGGTGCAGGACCAACCAATACTAAACTTGTGTTGAATGAGCAAGTCCTGAGATGCTGTAAGTAAGTACCTGGCACTCAGATCCAAAATCATGATTTTAATATTTGCTGTTTTTATTTTGCTATTTATCTTACATTTAACAACTATAAATTTGGATTTATAGAGTTGTCTGCAAGTGCTATTTTCATTGCAAAGGAAGATGGGTTTCTTCAGATTTCTATTGAAGGTATGAAGTCAGGACAATTGTGTCTGCTTTTGGGAACACAATGTCCAAGGAAAAGGCTCATAGGCAGTACATGCTTGCTAGTACCTTTTTCCTAAAATAAATGCCAGCTGACAGTGCCAGAATCTTAACGATGCTGCCTTAGTATTACTTCTTATTTTATTTTAACTGCAGCTCCAACAATCCCACACTGTGTATCAAAATTATTATTCCTACATTGCTCAGATTTTCTACAGGACTTTCAACTAGCATCCAACAAGGGAGAAACAGTTTGCCATGTTTAATTCACTTACCTGAGAGATTTTTTTCCAATAACATTCATTAAGTATTATTAATATCCCACAAATGATGTGTTTGAGATCGTACAAAAATATTAAGGGTAGGTTCATGTTGCAACAAAAGCTAAAGATAGCCAAACTAGTTTTAAGTGACTTCTCTTACATACCAGAAACTACCTATTCACAGCAAATTCAGAGCTTTGATCATTTCTCCCATCTTCTCTGAGTTTGACAATCTTCCAGACACCTGACCCAGCCATTAACACTAGCGTAACTACTCTACATTTACTGAAGCCTCTGGTCAGTATACCTTAAAAAATATGGCCCAAGTAGTTTAACACAGATGAAATCAGACTTAAGGGACATACGGTCTCTTGCAGAAGAGAAAGCTTTTTGCTTTTGTTTCCATTGTCACAATGTACTTGCAGTCACCAGAGAAGACATCAAATTTTAAAACTTAATTTAGATGAGGGAATGTTAGCTTTGCCAGATACATGTGCCTGCGTTGTATGTTTTATCAGAAACAGTTATGAGTGTAATGGCAGCACACAGACTTTACTTCTCCGTTGAAATTTCCATTGATGATGACTTTTCACATCTTGATAGAATCCACTGTCAGTTTCTCAATGAAAAGGATATGTATATAAATAAACTTCAAAAGCTTTTCTAGGATGGACTGTTGGTACTTCAGAGAAGTCCTCACTCTTGTAAATATGACCAACGCTACTATTTCAACAGCATTATAGTGTAGTTAGCCTGACTGTCCTAAATTTTAATCCAAGATGTTAACTTAACAAACCCAACTCTAGGTATCATCGAGAATTTGCCCTTCTTAAAAGCATATGCTGAAAACTGAAGTTTTTGCAAACAAGGTTTACTGTCCAACAGTCCACAAATTGATAACTGATCCATCACAATGTTTAGGTACTTGGCAAGGAAACAAAAAACAAACCTACATCAAGAAGAAAGACCACACATTATTCTTTGAAAGAAGAGCCAAACTGTTTATTTCTGCAAAGAGAGTGCAAGAAAATTATTTGCTGGCACATAGAAAAATTGCTTAGTAACATTCTTGCTGGAGTCATGCAAGCTATAACAAAATTAAATGCCTTATTCTCTTACATAGTGCCTTACAGAACAGTGCCTTCCAAGCAGGCAAAATCTTTGAGGTCTCTTCCAGCCTAGATGACTCTGTGATTCTCTGAAAACTCAGTCCTGCACTCCTTCATCTAATCTTAACATTATTAATAGTGTAAAGTGAATAATACTGTAAGGTTTTTACCTAACATGAATAATACTGTAAGTTAACCAGGTCTACAGGGAATCATTCCAATTTCAAATACCAATTTGTATCTTTTGTCCATTTGTATCTTTTGTCTGGTTAGAATGATTTTGACAGTATTAGCTTATCTGTTTTTCTCTGTATTTAGCTTCTCAGTTTCTTTCTTCTTACTGTCCCTGTTTTGCTTAATAGGGAACAACCTTTTCTCTAAACTCTTTAAAAAGGCAATCTGCTTTCATAACATCTTTCAAACACCTATAGTGTACAGGCAACAATTTGATCCCATTTACCAGTTTAAAATGTTTATGCCTATTAAAACTTTCCAGTTTGACACAAACAGCAGACTGCTTTTTCCCCTCTTAAATCAAAGGCGCTACACTTTTATCAGCCCACCCTCACTACATTTTTGCTTAGTAAATCCCTTGCATGTATACAGTCACTGATATGTTCAATATATGTATATACCTATACATTTTTTCTATGACTCATTGCCTAATTAGTCTTTCAGAACAAATTAAAAGTTTCAGGAGCATAAAATGTGTAATACAGATAATACCAACATTCAAATGAAAGTTACTCAACCAAAATGTTGATAATAAAGACACAGAACAGATCAATAAATCTGAAAAAAATACTTATACAATCCCAAAGGTAGGGCTGGGGGGATGGGAACGGAAAAAATAGATCTCTGAGTTTAAGTATATATTTGCTACAGTTAAAATGTGAAAAACAAGTTAAAAAAGAAATAGCAGAAAACAGACTCTATAGGTGTTTTGTTTGCTTGTTTGTTTTTTTAAATGCCCATATATGTTTTCTCTCTCTTAATTGTAAGTCTATGCTTTTTTTGAAGACCACTGCCTGCCTAGTCTAGGACTCTACCCTGAACACATCTGTTAAGTACCCAGAAAACTAAGATGACAAACAATACAAAAAATTTGTCTGGAAGCAATGTCTTTGACAGGAAGAAATATGCACATACATGGGTTGTAAGGCTCATTGATATATCACTGTAATTTCTGGAACTGGTGATGGAGCAAGTATTCTAATAGTGATGCAATCAACAACTGTACAACAGGACAACAATTAGACAGTGTGCAGTGCTAATAACTACTTAACTATCCATTTTCCTAAGGTGATCTATAACCACAGATCTGACAGAAGTCAGAAGGTGTTCCTTAACACACTGCTCTCTGCATTTAGTTTACTCAGCAAGACAATATAGTACCATGTTAATAAGGTCAGTTCCTTAAGAAACAGCTTGCCACCTTTAAGAACCGAGTCCTGTAAGATGATTTTCATAATGTTTCTTGATTTAAACTGTAAGCAAAAGTTAATACAGATAGTCTCCCAGAAGTCATTTTATATTAATAATTTTATACTAACAATTAATTCAAAATGCTAGTGTATACATGCACTCCTTTCTCTTTCAAGCTGGTCTCTTCTTTACCCTACAAACTGTATTTCTGTCTGAGTGTTCTAAATGCCAAAAGTTTAACAATTTCCATCAGGATTATGGCAGTTGTGTTTAAGCATCTCTAAACTGTTAAGAGGAAACAAAAAAAAATCCCTAAATTAAAGCAAGTTTTGACATGGAAAGTTCAAGTTTTCGAAAGACTTTACAATAAGTGTTTTATTTAAATGATATTGTTTTGTTTTACAAACATAATCAAACAGCATAGAGAATAATCTATTTTACTAAATCATTAAAGGAAAATGCAAACTTTTACTTTAGTCTTGGGAAGGGGGCAGGAGGATGAGAGCACTTGCAAACAACAATATGACATGAAAACCAACAAGTTTTCTATTGACTCTAATGGTATCAAGCTACAGCCTGGAATACCCAGTATAAAACATTTGTACAAGAAAAGTCACTGTACAGATCACTGAGCTACAGAGAACCTTTTGCAACTTTGCAAAATACTCAGTGAAAACCATGCACAGTTTGTGCCAGCATCACTTGACCCATTTCTGAATGGAATCACTTCAGAGATTAAAATTTTAAGAATAAATACACATGCACACATGTATTTATACATACATACACACATTTAGATAAACACACCAGGGATATAACACAGCCATTTACAAGCTATTGGAAAATAGATTACGGAGTATACTGCCAGATGTGAAGACAAGCTTAGTAAAACATCACTTTAAAACATTTGTTTGTGGAAGGAGAAAAGCTTTGCTTGCCATTGGTATGACATTCTAGCTGCATATTAGATTTCAAAGTACTTCTGACATACTCTTTCCATTGGTGATGAATATTGCTTTGAAATCTTGGATGGCAACCATGAACCCTACCCATTATGGCCCCATAACGTCCTCCAGACTGAGAGAAGGCTTTAAGACCTTCAGTATGCCAAAAGATGCTTTTACATCATCAACCTGCAAAAGCCATCCTGTAGGATTTGGATTTATACCTACATGCTGGAAGATCCAAAGATGTGGCACCAGCTCCTACGTATGAACCTAAACTGCCTTTGTTTTTTTTTTTTTTTTCCTTTGTATACTCTGTCACAGATGCCAAATAATCCTAAGGCCTTGGATAAACTTGTTCAATTTGTATGTCTGCGAGTTACTTTGCTATTAATTCTCACTACTGGTAGAAAAATCCCAAATACATCAACATACGTCAGCATGCATTACAGTCACTTCTGGACTGCAGTCCAGACATACCCCAACTTCATAGTGCTGGTCACCTACTGCCTTTTGGTAAAGAGGCTATACTGCATGCTGTTAAGCAGCAAAGCTTATTTACCCTGTTCCTTATATTCTGAGGACATTTACTCAGCTGAGGTATTAGTTTATTGGATATGGTGTGGCATGAATTGTGTAAGTACTTCTACAGATTTTGGCTGCTGGGCTGAATTTGAATATGTTAATTGTTAGTACGTAGTCCCGGTCTATTTGTCCAGAACCCTGACTCTTTAGTTTTATAAGTAATTGCTTCTGTCACATTGTTCTTGAGGATGCAGATGCCATCACTGTTCTTGAGGATACAGGTAGCACTACCTACACCATATCAATACCTTAGGAATCTATGTCATAGACAATGATAAAACCATACTGGTTTTTACCTTTGATGCCTGTACTACTGAAGGAGAAAAAAAAAAAAAAAAAAAGGAAAACAAACAAGCAAACAAAACCAAACACACAACAGAAAACACACACACACACTACTTTCACAAAAGGGTAGTTAATTACCAGTAAAAATATACAAATTCTCTCTCTCTCTGGTAACCAGAGTATTTTTTCAGAGCACTTAGGGCTAAAGGGATTAAAAACCAAATGAGGACATCCATTCTGAGGTATCACAAATTCTTCTAAGCAGCAAAACTAAACTCACATAATTAAAAAAAAAAAGTCACAGAATTCTCTGGATCCAGGTGCTCTACAGCATCTTCTTTACAGACAGAAAGGAGAAAAAATACAAAACTAAACTACACAACAACAAAAATACCACAAAAACCTTAGCCCTAGGAAAAAAAGACAAGGCCCAAATGGTGCATTTTCACTGCACTGTAGGTGTTACACTTGGGTAAGCAGACAAACGCGCAGACTTTAGGAAGTCTGCAATATCTAAACAGAATGTAACACTCCACTTGTGCACTGGGAGTAAGAAGCTGGTCCAGTAAAAAAAATTAAAACGTATTATAAAACCAGCAGGAAGGGAACTGGAATGCAAAATATGAAGTGAGAATATTAAACATTTGGTGCAGCTACTTCACATTATTTCCCCAAAAGATCAGACATCAGTGTGCAGTCAGGGATTTGCCAAGGGCTCATGCACACTGAGAAATACTTTACTTCCACAAAGACCAAACAAGTGATTATGATGATGATTCTATTCTGACTGTCTCATTCTTAAAATAATGGTCAAGAGCTATACACGGTGCCAATATCTGCTCTAGCAAGTCTCTGGACAGTACAATTTGCCCAGAAACAATTCAAAAATTTTACTCACGTATGACTGTCAAGCAGCTAATGATGAGAAGGACAGTTTCACAGTTTCCATGCATGCACATGCTCCCTGGCAAACTGGTAGTTGCTACTGCAACTCTGACTCTAATGTTAAAAAGCTATGAACTGGTATCAAAAAAATTAATAGATGCAACACTTCTATTAATGAGGTCAAAGACAAACAAAGGGAGAAAAAGATCGCCACAACCATTAATCATTGATAGATTAGGTATTCAATTTTTTATATTAAAAATAAACTATTATTTCATTTTATACTTTATAAAATACAAAAATACTATGATATAATAAAACATTATTAAAAAATTACACAAAATAATTAAAAAATTAAGAGGTAGGCTGAAAAAATCGTCCAGCAAATCTAGGAAGCCGGTTCTGTTGTTATGAATGCCTGTAAGACTGGCTAGGCTCTGAACATGGCTTAGTTCTCAGCAAGAAATGATCACTTCATAACTCTTTAGCTGATAAACCACTATGCTGGGAGAGCAAGATACATGGCAGAGGCTTCAACAGTAAATCTGTACTTCAGGTAACCATACTTTAGGAGATTATAATGCAAAACTACACTTTTTCTGAAGCTTTTACTTCTCTTACCATTATACATACATTCTCGTTTTAGTAGTATTATTTACAGTAAAAGCAATGGGAGGTAAGTGTCCAGAGAGGTGCAACAGAACTGGTAACAGGGCCTGTCTTGTGAGGAGACCCTGAAGGCATTTACATTTTCCAGTCTGGAAAAGAGGGGGCTCAGAGGTGGCCTCTCTGCAACTTCCTGAGGAGGGGATGTGGAGAGGGAAGTGCTGGTCTCTGCTCCCAGGTCACCAGTGCCAGTATGCAAGGAACAGCTGAAAGCAGCACCAGGGGAGGTTCAGACTGGACCTGAGGAAAAATGTCTTTATAGTGAGGGTGGTCGAATACTGGAACAGGCTTCCTGGTGAGCTGGTTGATGTGCCTGTCAGTGTTCAAGGGGTATTTTGGATAAGGCCCTCATTAACACAGTTTTAATTTTGACCTCTCAGAAGAGGTTAGTCAGTTGAACTAGATCATCTCTGAAGGTCCCTTTCAACTGAACTGTTCTATTCTATTTGAAAGCATGACTGATAAATGTAAGCTACAGAAGAGGCAGAAGAGAGCCTTTCCTTCAGCTCCATAAGATTCTGCTTCAGATGTGGTACTGGTATCCTTCTTGGCCGTGAATATAATTTATCCTTTGGTACTATGGACTCAGGTGTTATACAGAATTAGCAGCAAATCTTGCCTTGCCTTTCCTTAAAAATGTAAGAAAGAAATACTAAAACTTCACTTGTGACATCAGCCTGAAAGCTCTTTAGGAAAGAAGTCTGCTTTTATGCTTACTTCAGGTCTTATATAGATATGTGATAACTGTCCTCTGAACTGCATAGATTATCCTGTTTTCTGTTTATAAGGACAAAATGAATTCAGACATTCTCATTGCTCTTCTTTGTACCCAATCTAACATCTTGTTTTATCTTTTTTATTACTTTTTGTCATTGTAAGACATACAAATTGCTCAGAGGAGATGCTAGAACTGTGTTTTTTTCTCTAACATTAAACAGTTTATGTTAATAAAGTTACAATGCTATGAACAATTATAAGCTGCTGAGCAGTCAAGTTGTATTCACCTACTTCTATGTCAATATATGAAAAAAGCATCCTGTGTTGAATGTTTTCTTTTCAGGAATGACAAATCTAACCATCTGAAAAAGATGAACCTGTAACTGCACCAGGGATCAGAGCGCATGGCTTTTATACATATGTTTTGAAAGCCTGCTCTTAACTCCATTAACAACACCTCTTATTGCAGTTTTGCACTGGACAATGAGATTTAAAAGCTCTCTGCTGAATGCCCATTGTCACTCTAGTCCCCCAGCATGACATACCAAAACCTGGCCCCCATTTCTTGCTCATTAAAAGCCTTGCACATTATACCTCATTAAAGCAGCACAAAGCCCAACAACTTTGTATGACATCTTTAAAAAGAACTTCTGTTTTGTAAATGAATCTATAATAAACATACTAGAAATATGCAACATCACAATTGTTTTTGCAACAAAAGTCTAAATGATCCTACTTCCTTGAATAGCTGATCAATGTTCAGTGCTTTGGCATGCAGAAGATTTCTCCCAACTGTTCTTTAGTTTTGCTTTGGTCTTTCAGATTCAAGAAACTATTTTCTACCAATTACTGTCAAAATGTGAATAAATCCAGGAATAAAGTACTGAATATTTTCCGTAAATATATGAAGAATGGCTTAAAATGTGAATTTAGAATGTATAAAGCAAGCAGACAGAAAGTGTACAGTAACTTGTACTCTATAAATAAAAACATAATGCAGGAAGATAAACAAAAAGGCAGTCATGCAGGGAAGAGAAATGGACAAATGACAGCACGGGTATGAATTGTAAATGAAATGAAATGAAAAGAAAGTTACAGCTGTGGAGAACATCAATTAAGCAATATGACCCACCACAGCAGTGTTATAGTCTGGTTTGGATGATTAATTATATTTCAATTATAAGTCATTTACAAACTCTCATTTGCCTTTTTCTTCTCCATTAAATGGAATTATTACAGCTAGCTGCACATACACTCTCAAGGAGCTAATGCAATTGCTGTTGTGTTTTGTTTTGTTTTTTAAGCATGTTTTAATAAATTTTACAAAAGGATTACTGGTTTGAGATTTGCAAAGCAAATTCAGTCACATACGAGGTCTGAACACTATTAAAACTAATAGTGTGCATAGTACTTGAAGGATTAGAGAACACTCGTATTCCACTTTATTTTGTTTTTCATTGCAAAGTATAGGGGAGTCAACATGAGCACAACTTCTGAAGGAAGGTTAGCCAACAAAGTAACTTGTCCTTTGAGATATATTATCCATATCAGATATATGCCTATCCTACAGGCATTTCTTTTACATAGCACTAAAAATGATTTGTCCTACAATTTATATGCTACTTACTCTATCATGTAAGTTCCAAAATTATATTTTGCAGCTGTGCTTGAACTATTCATGTTCTCCAAGACAGAACATTTGAAAACAGAAGAGAAGGTATATGTAAAGGACCTAGTCCTTTTACCAACAGAAGTCTCACAAATACAGACTCAGACCATAAAAAAAGGGATTCAGATACATCAGCATAATGCAACGATAAATAAATAATAAACTCCTACAGCAATTAAGTTGCTTATTCTCAGCTGCAAAGTAATTAGACAACTCCTTCAAAGTCTGCATCTCAGCTAGACATGAACAGAGTCCTAATATTTGAGCCACAGAAGGTGGAGGTGGGCCCCATCTAAATGTGCCAGTGTGACTCTGAAGGTGGTGGTGGAGTCTGAAATCTGTTTGAACTGTCTGAGTACAATCTGACAGCTACTGACCCTCTCTGCAAATGCCACTGTCAGCTTGAGATACACTGAACTCTGAAAAAACTCTCTCAGGTGAAGAAAGGTTACCTCATCCAGCAGGTCATGTAAGATTCTTCATGAGTTATAATACAACTTTGGGGAGAAAACAATAAATATTTACTGCTGTGAAAACTTGAGGCTTTGGGAAAAAGGGGGAGGGGGAAATTAGAGAACATGACCTAAACACAGTGTGGTCCTCACACAATACCAGCTAGGGGATTGCTTCTTTTTGTGAGATGAGGAAGCAAATTAGAGAAGTGAATGCAGCATGACCCTCAGCAAGCAAATGGTTTGCAGAAATATCTGCTAAGTGTAGCCTACTAGAGTCAAGAGGAAAACCATACATCTTAAAGCAAATGAATTAACTAACAGAGACTGAAATAACAGCAGATAATGGTAGAGTCTGCCAGGGTTGCCCCAAAAGAAAACACTTTCTATTTCATCATGCAGCTGAGTCTAACAGGAAGTTTTGTACTTTTACAAAATAACCCGCATGGCAATGAAGTGCCTTGTGAGATGAAACAGTCAGGATCAATGCAACCAGGTAAAGTGACCACACTGACTGCCTTTCCCCATCAGCTCTTGGATAAAGCAGCCTAGAAGGCTGTGAAGAGGTACATACTGACATGAAAAATGACGTTACTCCACCAAATCCAGGTGTACTCACAGGGGCATTGCCACCTGAGAATACAGCCACTGTATTAACAGCTGAAGAGTGAGATCTTACAACCATCTTTTGCACATTTTATTCATGTTATATATAAAATATTGAAGTTTGTTTGAAAACATTGAAATAATACCTCAAAATGCTATCAAAATTTTCCATGCTTCAAACTACCAATGTTATGTATAACAAATGTTGCACCAATGAGTTCAAATACAAGTAAGCTACCATTGCTTATTTCCAAATTGAAAGTTTAAATTTTTACTCAGGTAAACTAACTGAACCTTACACATATCATATACTGTAAGAAAACAATTATTACTGAAAAGGGCTTAAAGACAGTATATATAATACCATTACATTGATATACAACTTAAACTCAAAACTGTTATCTCAGTTCTAATAAACAGAGGATATACCCAATTCTTTGCAATTTATAGTAATTATTATAATAGCTTGACCCCCAGAATCCCTAAAAAGCTGTGTAGACACTTTATAGGCCAGAAAATTTCCCGGTTTTATTCTTTCATCCTAATTTACACATAAAATGTATGAGAGTTGAAAAAGAGACGCTTAAAATAACATATCTAAAAGAGCATGCAAGTTTAGAAACAACTTTCTAAATGTATTTCTCATTCACTAGTTTGACACTTGACATGAGTTCAATATGACATATTCACCAGCCCTGTAGCTTGCTTTATATTAAGTTTGTTTATACCGAAATTTCTTGAGTGTTTTTTCACATCTTCACTATACATACTCAGCTACAGAAGCCAAAAGGAAAAATAGGATTGAGAGCATAATTTGTAATATGCTGATTAAAAGAATGCTATGGAATTGCTTATAGAAGCTTAATTATCATTGTACTTCCATACCTTTTAATGTTGAAAGTCAGCAATTTGCATAATATAGTCATTTGTTATATACAGAAACAAAAAATCTTTACTTGGCTAGAGTTGTAAGAAAAGCAAGTGTTTCCAAGGTAACTGGTACCTTCTTGGTATCTTTTAAAATTTTTAATTAAATCGAATAATGCTTTCTAAAAAGTACAGCTCTTTAGTGGATAGGTATTGACATTGCAGAATCTTTCAAAAGCAAAAAGAAAAAAAAAAAAAAAAGCCTTATTTAAATCTTACTATACCTTGTTAGATTACTTTAAAACCTTGCTTCAAAAGTTTGTCTCTTTAAGCTGGCCTGTGTACATCTGTTAATGTATTTTGCAATAATGCTAACTCAGGAAAAACAAACATTTTAGCTGCTTTTGGTCAGCTCGGAGTGCTGTAGGTGTTTAAGAAGGAAAAAAATTAAAAAAAAAAATAAAAAAAATCACACAACCAAGGTACTGCGGCAATGTCTCATTTTCTTTAAAAAGTATTTTAAGCATGAAAAGAAAGGAGTGGAACAGGGACTAAGGATTAGGGGAAAACCAAAAACCTTTTTCAGCTTGTGTCAACCCAGTAATTGTATTTTTCTATTCAAATTTGGAAGTTTCTGTGTTACCTGGCAAGTTAGAAAAAAATAAAGTAACATCTATTCCCCACTGATCAGTTCTTCCACTTCAGTAAAGAAACTTTAGGCTAACCAGGAAATACAGAGGACTATGTGCTCTTGCAGTATGTTAGTACCTAATCAAGTACCTAAATACTCAATTGTGTGCCTGTTGATTTTACAGTATCTTGCTGTTATTAAATGCGAAAGCGCTGATTGCAACTACTGTAGCTAATTAATAAGTATATGTAGAGGTTTCTATGCAAAAACATCTATGCTTATGCCAGCAAAAAAAAATGCAAGATTGCCTTTGGATGGCAAACTTTAGAGTTTATAATCACCAGAACAGAAAAACAAAAACAAACACAACAAAAAATATAAAACAAAACAAAAATAAAAACAAGCTTTCTTGTTGATACTTATAAACTCCGCCATCAAACAATTTCATTTCCAGGTACTTCAAACACTTGTAGGTTCATAAGCTGTACTTTAATTTTAAGAAGTAAGGTTAAAAATATACTTCACTTAATTTTCCCAATTCAATCTCTAAAATGTAAACTTCCAGTAATAATGATGTTCATAGAGACTGTAATTACTGCAAAGTTACTGAACTAATCTCATTAGCATTCTAACATACTCCTTTCTGATTTGAGTAGCTAAGTTACATGATCCCTATGTTTTTAAATTATGACGCCACACTCCTTCGTTCTTAAAGACCTCAGTATATGAAGGAACTGTACTGATATCATGATGACACATGACCTATGTCTCATACTGAAGCAAAACTCTGCAATGAAACAAGGGAAATCTCCTAACTGCTTAGGAAAGTGTAACTCTTTTTCAGCATGTTCGAATGAGACTTGTCATGCAAGATGTAAAGACTGAACATAGTTTGGAGACACTTTAGAACAATTAATAAAAAAACAATCCTTATCATAGTAAGTTGTACAGTCATTACCTGCTTTTGTCTTTAATACCAAAGAAATTTTATCAGCTATAGAAAACTCCCTTACCAGTTTCTGGAACATTTAATTGTCTACTGATATTTTTTGTTGACCTTGCTTAGCTTGCAAGACATGATGGAACTGCAGCATAGGATGGTACAAATGCAGATTACTCACTATGAGGAAAAGGCTTCTGAATACAACTTGGTGGGTATAGCTGCACTGTTACGCATTGGGAGTTACATGCATAGATCTCTAAGCACTGAGATGAAAAAAGAATACCTAAACATTCACCTTTCCTGGAGACCACAAGTATTTTGAAACATGGATGTTAAGGAAATTGTAGTCTCTCAAGGATGATTATAATAGTGTTCCTCCCAAAAAAAAAGGAAGATATTTCTACAACATTTAACATTTTTCCCCACACAATTCCTTCTGTGAAAACATGTATGGAAAGCAAGATAAAAGCATCATAAACAAAAGATCAATTATATTATGCCATTTATCTCAATGACATTTCTTACTAATTGTTTTGACAACATCAACTTGTTTTTGCAAATGCATGTTTGCTTTTAAAATGATCAACATAATGAGAGCTGTTACTCAGAAAAATAAATTCAGATCTTGCACATCCTCTCATATATGTATGTGTGTCTATGAATGAGAGGGAGCAACTGCATTTGAGAGATGAGATTTTCACCCCTAATAAAGACGACCTACTTTTGTACGTCTTGATATCATTCTATCTGTGTGTCCTGGGAATATATTATAAAATCAAATTACCTGTATGATAAACCCTCTGTAATTACCAGTAAGAGTCTTATTTTTCAATTTAAGGACACTTCTGATTTGTAGTTGAATTTTACTTACCATACACATGCCTAAACGTGTATTTAAATATCAAATTCAGATGTTTTTAGTTCAAATCAATTAAACTGAGATATCATTCCCTCCTGGCTGCCTATATTTTTCTTTAATCCTGGTCAGTGTAGGACCTTATTACAAGTAATTTGCTACTATAAGGCTGAAGAAAAAATGCTAGCCTCACAATTTTTGTCATTTCCCCCCCACTTCCCCTGCAGGCTGCTACTGTTGATAGCCTTTATGGAAATATAAATTCAATCAGCAGCTGCAAATTTCATGAGACGTCCATCTTCATGCTGAATTTCTAACTGAGTGTCAAAACAATCTGTGGATTTCTCCCTGATGAAACATACTTTGAATTGTAAATTTCTGCAATTTTCTCATGTTAGAATTTGAGCTGCACTAAAATAGAGCTACCCTAGATAGTGTCTAGCAGCTTGAGACAAGTCATTTTTCTCATTATCTCTCTCTGTGTCACTGAAAGGGTTAAATAACCCATATATATATATATATATATATATATATATATATAAATATTTACCTTTTATATAAAATTAAGTTACATTTTCTATTACTTTTACTAGTAGAATTAAATGGAGAGGTCTTCAGTATATACCAAAGGGTTTTCAAATCAGTATTTGAACTCTCTATTCATTTTAGAGTATTTTACATTGATAAAAGCTCAGAAATTAGCTGCAGTAAAACTGAGAAAAATTCCTGTAGTGTCAAGATTCTCAAATATTCAAGGAGAGCAAATTCAGTCTGCAGAGACAGATTCTGTTTCTTCTAAATCTTCACTTACATTAGAAGTTGATGGAAAGAAAGAAAATACATAAGTAAATATCTAAGACTGGAACTGTTGGTACAGTTTTGAACAGATCACGGTTCTCTTAATACCGTAAAGCAAAATACACTTTCTCATTCAATTACCACAGTTTAGAAAACACACACAGCCTACCCAATGTAATATAGCAGCCCATGTATTTTGTTTTTAAAGACTATTTCTCTTCTGTAGACATTAACATGAAATATGTAAAACAATACTACTTTTCCAAGTTGTGAGCAGACTAAACAATCTATTGTGTAAACTTCTTTATGGATAATTTATGAATTTTATGTACATTAGAATGTAGTGGATAAATTACATAATTTATTACATATCCTTCTCATCTCCTTTCCATATATAAGAATACCATTCACAATGAGAAATTCACTGATAAAAACAATTTATATATTCATATAGCTAAAAACTAGCTATTTGTTTTATCCTCTTCAAGGATGAAAGTGTGTGTTGGGACCAGGGGGTGGGGGGACATACTGAGCCATACTCTATAAACACTGAAATGTGTGATTCTGTTTTGGATGTTTCAACAAAAACCCTATCTCCCCAAACACAAGCCTGTTATTCAGTTTGCACAAGAATTGAATAGGGCATCTGCTTTTTCTATGCCTCAAACTTTCAGTTAGTTCTCAAAATGAGGAAAGCAAGCTAAATATGGACAGTTACAGAATTATTCCCTTGAAAAGGTACTGAGGTTTTATTACTCTTATGGTCACTGAAGCACTGATTTGGTCAAGTCTCTCACCTGCCCCAGATAACTTGTAACTGCATTCTGTTTTATGTGAACCAGAATGACCTGAGTATGACTTGCTTACTTATTAAAAAAGAAAAGTGAGAGAACTAGTCTGTGTCAAAAAAAAAAAAAAAAACAGGTTTGCAGGTAAGGTAAGAATGTTGGCTTGCAATTGCTAAGGGGGCAGTTTGGTGAAATCTTATGCTCTAACAAATAAGCAGGTCAGCAGGGCAACTCACTCAGAGAAAAATACCAGTCCTCCCTTTTAGCTCATACTCATTAAACTCACTCTTATAAACCTGCTATTACTAGAATGCAAATTCTCTGCTCAGCATGACACACACACACATAAATTTCAGCAGGTCTCTGTTTTTGCTTCATTGAGTCACAACATACCAGATCAAATAATGCTGGGACTTGATTTCAGTTTCACATTGACAAATGTTTATTAGTTCTACCAGCAAAAGAAAAGCACATACCAATCTATTCTTTAATGCCAGTCACTTTGCGTAGTCAAGCAGATGTTCCATAACAGTTTCCACTCACTGCTTTTAGCACCTGAGTATAGCTACAGATTCTGCTAGGGAAGATAGTAAAAACGGTAATTACTGAATGCATTTTAATAGCTTAAATTATAACAGCTTCTTGGATATTGTATTATTTTGTTAAATTTACCTATGGAGCCTGCCAGAAAAAAAGGAAGGTACAATAAGAAAATCAGGGTCCACTTCTCAAAGTATCCAGAGCTCAGCTGATAGTACTCACTACAATATATGCAAAGGACAAGCACCAGGAATCCACTGTACCTGTACTAATCTACCACCATTTGGCACTTGTTACCATTCAGCGTAAGATATAGTTTTGTCTTGCACTATTTCAAAACCTCACAACTGTTTATCAAAAACAATTACTTCCATTTTATTCACCTCTCAAGTCCTAGGCCATGATGCTTTATTAAACCACAGATTGCTGCAGCCAGCACTTTCCATGGGGAGCTGATTAAACCTTCATCTAACACAATGAAGTGTAGATTTTTCCAGTTTCAGTGCAGACTCAGACATGCCAACTGCAAAGCTTCCTACCATAAGTGTAAACACCAACTCACTTTAAAACCTAGGCAAGAAAAATGAACCCTACAAAATCTAAGATGTGCTATGTATTTGTTCAGTGCCATCTTCTGGCACCATAGTTATAGTTACTAAGCAGTTTAATGTTTTCTCCTTCCAATATAACCTTGAAAGTCATTAGCATATCAACTACATATGTATGTTTAGCAAGAATAGTAAATGTATGTACTTGAAATGAGCCCTAACCCGAAGTGAAACAGTTTTAGAATTTTATGTAGTACAAAGTCGTATTAGGAGAAGAATTCAGTCATTTGCCAATATATATAAAAGAAAATGCACAAAGTAGTAATATAAAGAGTGGTAATAAATAATAGTAATAAAATAAGTCACATAAACCTAGAATGACACTAAGCTTACATTTGTGCAAGGTGTCAGAAGTATTTCAGATGCACAAAAATTGTAATTTTTATGGCATTAAGGTTCATCACCTGCAGATTGTATTGATGTTCTTCCATATGTTCCCAACTCACATGTTTATCATTCAAGTAGTTGACTTCTGACTCAAAACCTGAATTAATGTTTCTTAGATCAAAAATTGGTCTGTTTATTTTTTCCTTATGATATATATTGGTTGTGTTATTAAAAATGTTGCCTTCTATCTACAAACTTTGTCTTGCTCATGTCTTTTAATGATCATGGTTAAAACTCCACCACAATATTTCCCCTGACTTTTCTGCTCAATAGTCAATAACATTAGAATAGAATAGCTCAGTTGGAAAAGGCCTTCACAGATCACCTAGTGCAACCACCTGACCACTCTGGGGCTAACCAGAAGTTAAAACATTATCCAAATGCCCCTTAAACAAACCTGGAGCATCAAACACCTCTCTAGAAAGCCTGTTACAGTGTTTGACTACCCTCACTATAAAGACATTTTTCCTCACGTCCAGTCTGAACCTCCCCTGGTACCACTTTGTCCTGTTTCCTCACGTCCTGTGATCAGTTCCCACGAAGCAGAGACCAGCACCTCTACCCCTGCTTCCCCTCCTCAGTAAGTTGCAGAGAGCAATGAGGCCACCTCTGAGCCACCTCTTCTCTAGATTGGACAATCCGTGTGTCCTCTGAGGAGAGACAGGGCCATGCCTTCCATCCCTCTTAACAGCTTTGCTGCCCCCCTCTGGATGCTTTCAATTACCTTAACATCCTTTTGTTATTGTGGAGCCCAGAGCTGCACAAAATATTCACGGTGAGGCTACACCAACACTAAATATAGCAGAAGAATCACCTCTTCTGACTGTCTGGCTGTGTTGTTTTCAATGCACCCCAAAATGGAGTTTGTCCCCTTGGCTGCCAGGGCCCACTGCTGGCTCATGTTGAACCTGCTGTCGACCACCACCTGCAGAACCCTTTCTGCTGAGCTGCTCCCCAGCCACTTGGCTGTATCTGTGTCCAGCATTACTCTGTTCCAGGCACAGAACTCAGCATTTAGCTTGGTTGAATTTCATGTTGATTGGACATAGTATTGATTTTGTTTTGTTTTAAATTTAATAACACATGCACATAAGTTCATGAATATTTCCTTCCCCCCTCCCATCTTCTTCCTAAAGCAACTACAAACATTTGTAAATGGCATGAGATCTAACAATTTTTTTCTTAGAAAGATTGGTAGCACTACAACCTTGTGAAGCTAATTTTTGTTTTAAAACACAGAGTAATCAATGACAGTAACAGAAGGGGGCAAAACCACAAATGAAGGGACAATGAAATGAATAATAGAAATAAACAAAAGGGTTTATTTTGCTCTTTATCTGTTTATGTTACATTAACTGTGTACAGTTCACATTAACTGTGAACTCTTTATGTTCTTTCTCAAAGGTATTTTGTAACATAACAATCCCTAAGCAAAAGTGAGGTAAGTTGTTCCACTTTAAAAAGTCATAAAAAATATCATCATGAAAATTGAGATGAAGCTAAGCAAGCCTTATAATGCAAGTTTTTTAAAGCAGAAAAGAAATACAGTGATCAAATCTATTATTTGCAGGATTGTCACATTTATGACATGGTATGAAAGATATGCCCTCCCCAGGAACATCAACTTTCAAAAACTCTGTACAGTTTCCATCATTTATCTATCACATGTTAACAAGGAAATAGAGTGATTCACAACAAACAGCCTGACACTGCAACAACAGGAAGTTGTGTGATAGGACATTCTCCTCCTTGACTCTTCTCTGGAAGACTTTGCAGACAATAACTTGGACATCAGCAGTAACAAAGAAAAAATAACAACACAACTTGAAAAGCAATGACACAACAAGCAATGATGGCTTTAAACTAAATTAGGGTAAATTTAGATTAGATAGAGGAAGAAATTCTTTACTGTGAAGGTGGCGAGGCACTGGCACAGGCTGCCCAGAGATCTGTGGATGCCCCATCCCTGGAGGCGCTCAAGGCCAGGCTGGATGGGGCTTTGGGCAGCTTGGTCTGATGGGAGGGGTCCCTGTCTACGGCAGTGGGTTTGAATTAGATGGTCTTTAAGGTCCCTTCCAACCCAAACCATTCTATGGTTCTATGATTTTGTAAAAAAATATCTGGTCCTTCCAAAGACAGCTGGGTTCATATGTGCTTGTATTTTCATCTCCTTTCTGCATCTATTTCTTTCAATGGCCTCTCCTTTTCCACTACCCATGAGAAAGCAGAAACTGGGTGCTTCCATCAGTTGTTGGATCCTTAAAGAAAAATTGTCCTATTAGCTGTAGTGTAGAGCCTTAGTGAAATTAAAAAACTAAATGGAAATGCTTATTTTATCCTTCAGGCACAAACTGAAGTATTTCTACAATTTTTTAAGCATTGCTTAAATAATGTCAGATTACCTTAAATAAAGGTAATAGTGCATATAATATATGCACTATATAATATACTGCACTATATATATACTCGATATAATATACTCCACTATACAATACCTCCAATATACACAAGGTTCATCTCTTAATAGCAAACATGGTCATTCTACAGTCTCTCAAAACTACTTATCAGTATATTAATGTGTATGTAAAACTGCTGTAAAAGCTTGTGTTCCAGAACTGTTGCACCATTTGCAAAGCGATGTGAATAATCACATTACTCAGAAATAATAAATATAATTAATTTCTGATAGCCTAGAAAGTCTTATCTGGAGTGCACTCATTTGAAAAATGAACAACAACAACAAAAAAGACACTTTTCTTGCCATGGTTACATTTGTCTCTCTTATGCTACCTCATTGGCTTCCAGATCTTTCTGTTGTGTCAGCATTTTGAACAGCAAGATGAGCTAGAAAGCTCCAGTGCACTACAGGATTTGTGGCAATTGTTCTAACAGCTGCTCTCAGAGAAACATAACTAATAATTATTTTGCAGTACTTAAAAGGCTACTGCCTCCTGGCACTAGGGAACTCCTTGTTCCCCTCTTCTCTTTCTGTATTTCATCTCTGAATACACTGCAATCTTCGTAACACAAATACCCTTCAGACAAATATTGTATAGCATAGAAAGCTAAAGCCAATCTCTCACCAGAGTTGGTTTCTGATGCACATTACTGCTAAGCACCTTTCCATAGTTGTTCAAATTTACTGTTAGGCTTCTCCCATCTCATACACAAACATGGATTATTCTCTTCTAAGAACTTCAAGATGTACCTCCCTCCTTCTGCCTTAAGATCTGTCTCGCCAACACCTCCAAATAGATGTCTGATCTTTATATTAAAACCAGATCTTAATTCTCCTTCCTTTCCCCACAATCACTATGAAAAATGCCATCACTCTCCTTCTGTTATACTGGTAGTATTTTAGAATTGGAGCTCTCATCTCTATACGTGGTATATATCTCAAACTTACCAGTTCTTTCTGCAAAAGATTTTTTCAGCAAAACTTTCCTGATTTTCCACACTGCTAAATCTGTCATCCAGGCTCAATTACTAAAACATCATTTTCTCCTGACTTGGCATATGCATTCCATCCTTCTCATGAATTTATAATACTGCTGCAAATACTGCTTTTCTACTCAGAAACTGTGAGCACTTCACTTCTGTCTCTAGGCCCTCCACTGGATCTCTGTTTTCCACCCTGGATAACAGTTGTTTTCAAACTCCTCTGCAAACTGTCCCTTCCTCTGTTGTCTTTCTGTAGCCTAAGCCAGGTGGACTCTTATCAAAGACCAGTCTGTATCAGACAAACTGAATTTATCCTCTCTTCTAATATTGACAAACTAATTTCAAAATTTTCCTATACATTCTACTTTGCCAAGAAGTCTAAAACAAGAATTTCAGTTAGTCAGGCTACATTACCATCCACATTTGTCTTAAGTGTCTTTTCTTACGAATCACATTCAAAGTTTTCTGAAGAAGACTATCTTTCTGTCTCAACAGGTAAGCAGACACTCAGAGGCAAGCCACAGTTTGTAGCTCAGAAGCTAATACACTTACAAATAATACGCATACAAGCAATACTTGTAAAAAAATTTGAATGACATGGATGGGAAAATAGTGCAGCAATAGCCAGCAAGCTAACAGAAAACTACAGACACCTCTTGCTCTCTGGTCAGTGATACAGAAAATATTGAAGTAGTTCTACAGCAGAGTGTTCTCCTGCTATAAGGTCAGCAATTTGAAAAAACTGTGCATAAAGAAATATATTTCTCCATGCAGAAACTGAACTTATTTTTGCTCTTAATGTGGTTCTTTTGGGTTCTTCCAGTTTCAAAAAATGAGACTCTTCAGTTTAGTGTTTAGTAGAACAAGAAACAAAACAGCTCTCTATAGATAATGAAATTGCAGTAAGGAAGAAATAGCATATTTGAGATTTTCTAACTTTATTAATACTTGAAGGGAGATATATAGAGGAAGTCACAGTAAAACAGGGTTGCCAGAAACAATGACCAGTGATCATCAATCCCACTGCATTACACTAAGCAATGTCAGTGTAACAGTAAAGATGTCTATAATCCACTTAGGTGCCTATATAAATCCACACCTGATCAATATACAGAACATATGACCTGGCAGCTGTAATTTTAGCATTATGTAATGCCTTGCAATATTTTGTCTAGACTCATTAATAAGTCTATTCTGCTTACCCAGCCAGGAAAACAGCCAGTGAGTCTACCCCTGGTTTCAGGCTATGCTGGCCAACTGAACAAAAGCAACTTTTAAATGAAAAGGTAAGAACTATCCTCTCCTCATCCCTCAGAGCACCTCCATTTGTGCTATATACATCCGAACAGAACAAAGCATTGTGCAAAATTTGACTTCCATTGTGCCACAATTACCTACTTCATTTCTTCTAGCTCACACAATTCAGTTCCACTTAACTTCCCATATGCATTTAGTTAGTTGCAATACTGGTTCAAGTTAGGCCATCTCTCCCCACTACAGTAAGATCCCTTCATGAACTCTTTATACCCAGAATGATGCATTTACAGGGATATAAGAACACTTGAGGAAGGAAACACAATCCCTTTCAGCTCAGCCATCAGATTCTACAAATAGATTTTTAGTGGATATTTTAAATCACCAGGCTCTTTTGTCTCAGTTACCAGTGGTAATGTAACTTTGTGTCAGTGTACTACTATATCCCCTTTTAAAGAGTAGTGACCAAGCTGGAAAAAATTTCCACAAGCCAGAGATTACTGAATGTATTTAGCCCACACAGTAAGTAAAAGTGCATGGATGTTGGCAAGCAGAGTCTGAAACAATCAATTAACATGCACTTAAACATCGTGTTATTCCTAACATTTAAGCCAGAGTAATTCAAATCAACTTTTTCAAGTTGCAGATGATGTTAAAAATGCTTAGATAGAAAAAAGCATTCAGAATAACATTTTTTTTTCCATCAAAAGAGACTGAAGTTCTCCTAAGGAACAGCACCGCTCAGTTTCCATCTTCACCCACCATCTGATTCATTCTTCTTATCTAAGAGGGTGACAAGGTTAAACATAAATTCAGGTGGGACATAAATTCAGGTTAAGTGCAGCTATGTCTTCTTACTGATCTTCATGGTAAAGTCCATGATCCACTGCAGTAAGATTTTCGTAGCAGCAGACCTCCAGGGTGAAAACTTAGATCATTCTTTAGATGTAGACATCGAACATAAAAGTAACTTAGATAATTCCATCTTCCCTTGCATAGTATAACATGGGGTTTTGCCCCTTCCCTGTCTCTATTCCGGAGGTATACTGGTTGTGATAAATGATTTTCATGGTAAACTAGTAATATTTACAGCTATGCAACCATGTGACAAAACTCAGTCCAGAGCCTTTTTTGGGTCCCAAGATAAGCAATTCATACTAGAAGTCACATTTTCTCATGTACTTTAACAATTTACAAATGCATTACTACAAGATACTTTGATGACGGCTTTTCAAACAAAGCTTACTACATGTATGTAGATACACAAAGCTTAGAGATGCAAACAAAGCCACTATTCATAAAAGCCAGACAGACAGCCAAGTGCACAGCTGTCACTCAGGAGAGAGCTCAGGATGTGTTGCTGGTTGAAGCTCTTTCTCTCCCTGTACACATGGTAGATGCAACTGACTCTGAGGTGCTTGGGTGACTCATTCGTTCCTTATTTGAACTGTCTGCTCACCAGCTGTCTCAACGATAGCAAAGCAAAATACTAAATACACAACAACTAAGACACAGAAGAGATCAGGTCAGAGTTACGGGCTATACTGAACAGCCCTTTTGCACAAAATAGAGACTGCCTGTATCCATTTCAGAGCACTGATAATCACACTTGGAAATCCTGTGGCTGTTGCAAAAGTCTAAGAGTTAATTTGACCTCAGAATAGGTTGGGCATCCTTTCCTGATTCTCCAGATCAGAAGAAAGCCCTGTCCTAGAATCATCAGGAAGAGTTCCTCAGAAGCATTACTTTGTGATCTCACAGGACATGCACAGACCATGTAAACCCACAGAACACCTGAAGGGAAGTAAAAAATTCATAGAATTGCACTGACAGAATCTTTATAGAAACTTTGTTAAAACCCTCAATTTGGCAGTCTCTTCTGGTGAGAGCGCTAAAATGGCTTCTTCCAGGACCATAAAAATGTTTAACATACCTGCCATACACCTTCAACCAAAACAAATCACACTATACTTTCCTATTCTAGCAAATACTACCACATTTTTCATTTTTAAAAAAATGATTTATGCTTTTTTCTAACACTACACAAATATCCTATAAAAACATTGAGTTTAACTGGCCCTGCAACATGTCTCACAAGTGCCACAGCCAGCTTGAGGGAGGGTAAAGATTTGTCCCTTTCAGCATCATCAATCTATTATGCACATCAGCCAAAACAATCTCACTTCACCTTTAGGTACAACTAGAGATCATGGCTCCAATTTTTTGGACTTCATTCCCTACTGCTGCATATCTGGGTCAGATCCAAACACAGAAGGGGCCCATTTTCAAGCTCTGGCTCAGCAACTGCTTACATGACATGTCTTTTATCTGGGATGACAGAAATTTCACAAAAACAGCCCATTTCACAAACTAACATTTTCTCACAATTATTTCAAGAACAACCTAGGAAATCTTGGTGCATCACACTGAAGCAATATCATGATTTGCTTATTAAAAAAATCACTACTGCTGTATTCTTGGTTCTCAAATCAGGAGTAGACTAAGAAAACAATTTTCTTTTTTAAAGGAAAAAATATCCACATTACAATACCAAATAAATTCTATTAGATGAAACAGATTCATTTAGTTCATACTAAATGAATTCTTACAGAGATACAAAAGTACTATGCTGAACTTAAAAAACAACAAAAAATCCTAGCCACGTAAGACTATAACCACAACTTATTTCTAGAACCTTTGATTTTTGAACCGTTTTCCTTTGATTCCTTTATGATCATTATACAAGCTTTAATTAAGAATTTTTCCACTGTTATCTTAGTTTACAAAACAAAGTTCACAATGCTCTTACAAATATGAACTAAGAAAAACAATACGAGTACCTTGCAAATTTCTGCTTTTACAGATAGGCAACAGTGAGCAGTGCAACCTTGATTCTTTAGAACTACCAGAACTGTTCCATTGTGAATGTGGATTGGCAAGCTGTACAACTGGCATTTGAACTAGAAGAACCACTGAAAGTAGCAGACCTGCCTTGGTCTCCTCCCTGGGTGCTTTACTGCCTTACAATGTTGTATTTGTATGGCTCATACCATGAACTAGACCAGGTAACAACAGTTCCTGAAAACAGGAAGCACACTAGGTTACACAGATGACAAAGCATGATGCTGCACAAGCACTTGCAATAGGAGAGGGAGAGGCCAAGATGAGAAAGTAAATGTAAGCAGCCCGACAAAGGAAAAAGACCATCTGCTTTTTTTTTTTTTTTTTGACAAATACTAATTTATACTCTCTATTCAGAGATCTACTGTATCATGGACAAAAGCCCAAATGTTAATTTTATTATAACCACACAGTTTCTCACAAAATGGAGCCATTAAGTTTATTTTCAGAAATTTTAGAATCTACTGTTTCTAGACTATTGCTCAGATCAAGTATTTACAGTTTATAGTTTTAAATCAGTTTAAACCCCAATACATGCCACATGCATTAAATTAAAAATACATTTATGTACAGAGCTCTTTCAGTAGCTACTTTGCAAGAATGGCAAAAAGAGATCAAAATCTGCAAGACAGCAGAAGCTTTGTCATTCACTTCAATAGAATCTATTTCTTCTCATATCTTTGAGAAGTCCAAAGTCGTCTTTAAAAATCTGATGTAGTAAAAGAGATTGACACATAGTTTTGGCCATAATCAAGTCTTCCTCTATTAACTAACATTTCTTGACTAACTAAAAATAGACAAAGATACATTATAAACATTTATGAAGGTCTCATCACTATAATGGACACATTCACAGTTTCACAGCTAGAGGCTGTTAACATCAGTACAAACTTTTGTACCTTTTTTAAGCTTTTAAGGAATATCAATCCATCTGAAGTTTAAAATAGTCCTTGGTTGTTTCAATACTGTCATGATTGTGCCAACTGGAATTCAGTATTTCAATTTCTTCCTAGTATAATAGAAAAAGTTGCTACTTCCCTTATACAAGAGGGCAAGATCAAATGACCAAACAGGAGGGTTGAACTAGGTATCTTTAAAGCTCCCTTCCAACCCAAATCATTCTGTGATTCTGTGACTTACTTCAGCCATAACTTTGGAACAGCTTTTGTAGCATCTCCCAGTAACAACAAACTCTAAACGTATGGTCAACTTGAACCCACCACAGCTCTTGCATGGCCCACGCTGGTCTGAAAAAGTAGCAGCAAGGACCATATTAAGGCACCACCAGTATCTGATGCAACACAACCTAAAGAGAGGTGGTTTTCCATGGACCAAGCAAACAAAATCATAACATGACACTCCCAGAAAAACTACCAGTAACATGGCTCACCTTATACAACTATCCTTGAAGTTCTTTTAAATTGCAAATAAATTTTTAAAAATTTAAATTCTTTTTAAATTGCCTATGTTTTCTTCCCCACACACAATGCTACTGTGAGCTGTGCCTTCCAAATGTCTTCTTAAAAAAAAGATATCTTGTGAACAGTTTGGTCATAGGAGGAAAAAACAAGTATTCCTTTAGTAACTTGCTACTTGATGCATCTGCTTCAAATAACTGCCTGAAATCCTACAGGAAGTCACAGATTCTGCCATTCAGCATGACTGGGAACTTTATACCCCTCCTATCCAATTCATAATCACTAAGTCTCCATTACAGTAGCTGAAGCAGATGACGGACTACAAAACGCAGTCTTCTCTGAACATCAGTTTATTGTACTGAAGACACCGAATCAAAAAGATGTTTGGTTCCTTTCTTGTGATCACTCTTTGGGAGTAACTATACTAGCAGTTTAGCTCATTTAACAGTGCAGTGATAATTATCAATCTACATGATTTAACCTTTATACTAATCCATGAACAATGCTCCTGAGTGGACTCCTCCCCTGCTTCAGTGGTAACCTTACCTTCACTGCAGTCAGCCTTTGGGATGGTGCATCCTGATCCAGAAAACAAAACATGATAAATAATATTTCTGACCAAACAGGGATGTTGTAGAAGATGCATGTAATTTTCCATACAAGAAAATAGGAAGTAGCAATTGATCTGAATTAATCTCCATTTCTTCATTACATAGTATCTTCCTGTTACAACTGTTAATTTCACCATTCTCAACTGTAACTTCCACACACTAATCAAAAAGGAGGAAAAACATGAATACTGGTGAGGGTGAAAAAGGAGTAGATAGGACTATGAGGCTAGGAAGCACTAGCAGTATTCCGTTACTCCAAGCTGCCTCATTAGATCATCTTAATTTAAGATTCCTCAGTGGAAAATAAACATTTATTCCATGGCACTGGAAGGTAAGCCTCAGTTTACATCCTGAACCTTTTTGCCATCTTCTTACAAAGAAGCAAATAAATGACTGATGGGAATAAGCAGCTAGCACTGAGGGGATAGAAAATCTACACACGTCTAGATGCTTATAAAACTACGTTGCTTGGAAATGCTACATTATAGGAAGTTCAACTGCAAGGCTGGAATAAAAATTAGGACAATGTAGGCAGACTAGATGCAGAAGCACCTATTTGCCAAACAGGCATTTTCTTCCAATACACTTCCAAACAACACCCCTATCCAAATACTGACCATATGGAAGCAAAGACCCTTATATAACTATGCTACCCCATTCATTCTCTATATTAACCATAACATTCAAAAACATTTTGGCTGAGGTGACGCCATTCTCACTGACACACATTTTCACTGTCTTTCTGAGTAACAGTGACTCAATATGACCAGCTTTCAACACCAAAATTGAAGTCTACAATGGTCTTTCTACCTTTCTGGTGGTAGATTGGGGGCCAGCTTTTCTTCCCCTACCCCTGCCCTAACCCAAGTTCAATATCCTTCTTACAGGTACAAAATGTCAGTAGGTCCACATGCTTCATGAGTTCCAAGGCTTGTGGCATATTCTAACTCCTAAAGCATTAGTCACCACCTGTCAGGCATCTGCCAGAATTCATCCGTTCTTTGACTTTCCCTGACCAGACTCGACTCAAACTTCATACTGACTGCAGTTGTTCTTGATTCCCTTTTAGATCATCTAGACTGAAGAAGTTTGTGACATTAGTCCTTCACTTCAAGTGAAGAATGGTAACCTCATGTTTTATACGCACATGGCCATAAACAAAGGACATCTGGAAGTTAAGATTTTACCTCCCTATTTCATTGTTTCCATTTCTTCAGCCTGTCATGCTCATCTTTAAGTCTTTTTTCTTCTTTATGCAACTCCTGTACCCAGAGGCAGAACATGAAAATGACTCTTCCCTCCCCTCAATGTAAAGCTGTTTCTATCTCTGTAAATCTGACCTTAAAACTATCAGGCCTCTTATGACAGAAACTTCATTTGGTATTTTGATGATCTATAAAGAATACAAAAAGCTTATTGTACAAAGCAGAAGTCAAACCTAATTCCTTACCACCTTCTCTATTCTTCAGGAGAAACTGAAAAGGTTACAGTGGCCCACAGGGTAGCATGCCAGCCTTCCTCAGCTCCTTTTATTTAACCTCTCTTTCACTGTTATTTCTCATCTGCACTCTCTTCTTCAGCTCTTTACTTTCTATTCTCTATTTTCCTTTTTAAAAAATAATAATATAGCCCCTCTATTTTTAAAATGTTCTAGTTTTCTTCCTAGTCTTATTTCACATTAATAAACCACTATATCCTATAAATGAATATACCAAATAAGCTACCAGCAGAAGTAGACATCAAAAATTTTCACATAACTATCAAAATGAACAAAGCATTTGGACAGTATTTATAATTTTGTTCACCCAGATTCATATAAGTAATAAAATTAAATAGGGATATTAGAGAAACATTTCCTATACCAGCTAGATATACTTCAGGTCTCTGCTGTACATTAGATCTGTTCTGTAGTTTACTAATACAACTTCAAACCCTAGAGCTTTATACAGTGTTTTTTTCTTATTTTTTTCCTCTTTCTTCAACAAGAAAAATAAGTAAAATTCTCCTTTTTTTTTTCCCCATTAATCTAGAAGTTTAGCCATACAGTGTATATGATAATATGACGACAGTCACGATTGATATGATCATGTTTGCAACACACTCTTATCTCTGTAGTGATCATTTTCCAAGGATGAAATATGGGCAAGGCTGCTGACTTTTTCCACAGGGAAGCAACAAAAGTTGTCCTTCTATTCTTGGAACAGCTGCCTTTTCCTGACACTTTGGACTCAAAACAGGCTCACCTGTGCTAACTTACAGTGAGTGGAGTGATGTGGTGAGTCACGCTACTTTGAATTATAGAGATAGGAAAACAAAGTGCAAGCAACTTCAGCAAGTCAGCACAAGTTAGTTATTTTACCTCTTAGAAAAAATGTCTAGAGAAACATGTTCATAACAACCACCAGAAGGGCTGTTTTTAGAACACTGCAGGTGGCAGCTGTTTAAGACAGTGTGACTAACAACATCAGCTAAGATTTTTATAGATATTAAAAACATTTATCTGCCTAGTACTCCACTGTTTCTTTATATATAAAAAGAGAAAGTTATTAATGCAAGAAAATTTAAAATGCATTTTTACTTTTGACCCAACAAATCTCAAATAAACAAAAAACAACACACACTCTGCAAGTATGAAAACAAGCTCTCAAACCCAAACCAGAATAATTAAAAGTAACAAGTGTTCAGCATATAAAACTAAACACTGGCAAGCATACTCAACTAAATCAGCAACTCAGTAAAATATCAATGTACATACCAGAGATCCAACCCAGCCAAGTTGCTGCTTGTGCATATGACTACTTATTGCTATTTGTGGTTTTCAAGTCGGCAAGATTAACATACCACGCCTGTTGTCAATTCACTTCTGGCAGCTGACACAAAAACCTAGCACTGCACCCAAACACTGTTTTTCAAATATTAATGCTTTTATAATCTGCAATAAGCTCTTCACAGTGTAATTGCTTTGCAGCATAATAATGTATCACCCAGACTGAAAAGCTATTTTGTCATTCCAGAATTACTGTCCTAGAAGCTGGCAGTCTGCAATGCAAGTTTTATTTCTGTACGAATACACATACACACAATTATTTTAGCGCTAGGTTTCTGTTATGCAGTCTCAATGGAAAGCTCAAGTCCGTGAGTTTCCAATAAAGGTTGTTTCTGAAACAACGGTTGCCACCATCTGGACAAACCTGTAACTTTCCACCAGACTTGAAAAATAAGCTTGAAGAACTTCTTTTTGGATGTACACCAGTAATATTCAATAATCAGTTTGCAAATGCTTTGTACTGTCAGAATCAATTTCTGCCTCTTCCTCAGATTTCATTTATGTTAGCAAGAAACATAATATTCAAAAGAAAAGCATTAGCTCTAATCTCAGAAGACAAGCTTTAGTGATGAGACATTGTTCTTTCCCCTCTATCCTGTTCATTACAAAACGTTACAGGAATGTTTCAATCTAGCCTTCAGCAACAGATTTATTTGATAGAAAACTCTGAAGAAAAAAAAAAAAAAGTAGAAATTCTGCTCTATGCTTCTGATGCATAGGAAGGCAACAGACTACTACTAAAACAGAATAGGAAAAAATACAAGAAACCAAAAACAGTCATACAGGATTCGTTTAATTCCATCAGAATGTTTTTTTGTTTGTTTTCTTTAAATACATGTACATATTTCTATTGAAGTCAGGACATCCTACATGTTTCCCAGAATTGAGCAATTATTTCTTTTCCTGTACAGATTCTTTCTTATTTGTACATTTCTGTTTTATGGTGAAAAACAGTTCCTCAGAAAAAAACACTTTCAATGTGAAGTTAAAAGGGTATTCCACATGCAGAAAGGTTTCCCACAGAAACATTGCCACTATTGTTTTAGATAGAATTTACAAGAATAGTGAGAAAGTTGTCTTGTGTGTCAGCTTCCATCTTAAAAGCTCAGATCATCACAAGCTCAGACCACTTATGCCCCCTAATGTGCAGTTTATGCAAGACATAAAAACTTCAGGCTTTTTCCAGCTATTCCTGTCACAATGCAGCTCCAAGCCAAGTTTAACCTTAGTCTATTGTTTTCTACAGGGATCTCTAAAACTAGTGATCCATGCTTTTAGCACTGATACATAAGCATTTACAGAAACTAACCTCTGTTGCTAATCGACTGTTCTTATAATAACTTGCACATGGCTATTATTTTATGGAATGCTCATTTTAACTACTAGTCCTTAAAACAGATGACACGAAAAGGTTAAATATAAACTGGTCATTAATCAGCCTTTAGAAAAGGTAATATATATATATATATATATACACCTGATCTTAAATTATTCAGTGACCCTTTATAGCAGTTTATTAATAAAAATGCAGGAAGAGTCTCCATAAACTTTTTCAATGGAAAACGGAATTGGTTATTTCCTACAGAAAAAAAGTTTGTCAATATAAACTGAAGATTTTGTTTTGTAATTAATATATATGAACATTTTAAGAGTCACTCCATGTTCTGCAGCAAAAACAATTCATCATGTAGCAATGCCATGGAAATGCCATGGCAGTGTCTTATACAATAAGAAAAATGAATGCATTACATTGATAAATTTAGTCTTTTTAGTGAAATACTTGTCTGAAATACCAAAATGAGTCATCAATCACCACTACCCTGTAGTCTACTCCCAGCTTCTATTGCATCTGCTTTCAGGACTGGCATCTTAATAGTCATCTCAGAGTTAATGAGTTATGCTGGATGCTCATCTCATGACAAGCACAATGCAGTTGTAATACTTAATCATTGTCATCACTTAAGGGTAATCTTCTTTAAAAAGAAAGCAGAAAAACACCTATACAATGTTATTAAAAAGAGTCATTTTTTCTTCAAAACAAACCTACTTCACCATAGTGTTGAAGGTTTGGCTTTCCTTAGAAGATGAGTTTCTTCCTACTTCAAGTCCCTGAAAAATACCACACAACGTACCGTCAGTCCCACTGCATCTGAACTGAGGTGCAAGGGAAGTCAACACCAAGACCTTAGATGCACTGATCTGCTACAACCAATCCTTACTAATGGTAGACAGAACCCCAAGGTTCAAGAGAGTCCTGGACCTAAAACTGTGTCTAGGAGAGAACAACCAAAAGAAACTAAATGTAAATTCTTTGTACCATAGAATCCATGTATTTCTATTCTAACTTCCATGAGACATTAGCACAGGCCAAAAGAAAGTTGGCAGCTGGCTTTTAGTTCTATAGATACTACTACAAATGGTCTATCCTCACGTCCAGTTCAAGGTAGAATCTCTCTGCTTGTCTGAAACAGTCCAGCCCCAGGTCTGGGACCCAGCAGACCTACCAAGCACAGGAAATCAAAGATAAAGCAGCAGCTGTCTGTTTTGCACTCTCCTTCTACAAGGGCTTATTTAGTCAGGTACCGTACAAAGGCATAGAGCATATTTGGCCCAGCACTGTGCTACAGCTATTTAGTCTCTCCAAATCTGGAGAACAAAAAAGCTCGTGTTATGGTTTTGGCTGGGATAGAGTTAGTTTTCTTCCTAGAGGCTTGTATGTTGCTGTGTTTTGGACATTTGATGGAAATAGTGGTGATAACACACCCATGTTCTAGTTGTTGCAGAGCGGTGCTTGCACAGAGTCCAGGACGTTTCAGCTCCTCGTGCTGCCCTGCAGCAAGGAGCTGGGGGTGCAGTAGGAGCTGGGAGGGGACACAGCCAGGACAGCTGGCCCAGGATGGCCAAAGGGGTGTCCCACATCGTGTGGTGCTGTGATCAGCAGTAAAAACTCGGGTTAAAAAAGGAAGAAGGTGGGGAGTTTTAAGTAATGCCATTTGTCTTCCCAAGAAACCATTACGTATGACAAGTCCTGCTTTCCTGGGAGTGGCTGAACACCTGGCTGCTGATGGGAAGTAATAAACCAATTCCCCATTCTGTATTGCTTGCGCATGTGGGTCTTGCTTTACCTAGTAAGCCATCTTTGTGTCAGCCTATGAGTCCTCACACCATTACATTTCTGATTCTATTCCCCACACAACCTGGGGAGAGTGAGAGAGCAGCTGTATGGTACAGAGCCACCTGCTGGAGCTAAAACTCAACAGTACGGCACAGACACACTGAATGGGATCACTCAGTGGAACCTGTACACAACAACCAAGTCTTTCTACAGTATTTGCTCCAGAAATAATTTTCTTTTCAGTGCTGTTCCCATCCCCCACAACATACGAGTTGTATATGCTGCAGATGTTCTTCATGTACAACAAACAGTGCTCTTCAACACAAAAAGAGCACTTGGTACATTTATCCTCCAGACCTAAATTCCTAATTTCTTTGAAAATGGAGCTTCAGAAAATTTCTGCATGTACACATTTTAGTTTCTATAGACTAAAATAAATTTCCTTCCTCATCATCCATGTTTTACTGGTTTTAAAAGCCCACAAGTGCTGGTATGATCCTGTGGTACACAAGTCTGACCAACACAAAATGCTCATCACAAATTCTGTAAGGTAAGAGCATGTTACCGTTACTAACAACCAAGGCAGTTGCTGGAACTACCTGTTACCACTTTCCTGGAGGAAACAGAGTGGTAGTGAAAAAATCACTACATTATCCTCAGCCCCAAGATAATACCAACATGAGGCAAGACCAGCATAATTTCCTGCTCTGGATCAGACCAAGGCTGTTACCTGTTCTCTTCTTGTACCATATGAAAAATGAGTAGGATCTTTATCCACAGAAGTAAGAAGATACGACTGCAGAAATAAGTCTCTGTCAACTGGGGAAATTTAAGGGATATAAAATCTCCTACATTCAAATAATACAAAGTAATGACAGATTGCTGCAAGAGGCTAAGCTGAAGACTAAATTTCAAAAGAAGTAATACTAATGACAACAAATACCCCGACTCAGTCTGCTTTGTGAGGAAAATAGACACTGGCCTACAAGTTGAACACAGAGAAAACTGGTACCCAAATTAAGAGAACATGGAATTGAAATTTATAATATTATTAATATCGTACATGCTCTATTACAGATAATTTGTCATTTATCATGCTGTCAGAAGTCTTTAACAACTCCACTATGTTTTTTTAAGAAATAAACAGTTTGACCTAGTTGAATTCTAGACCTGTTATAAGATGATCACAACTTCTCCATTTCCTTCTGCATCCTTAAAATTTAATAAAAATAGTTTCATGTTCTACATTCTTATCATTAGTAAAAAATTTGAGTAGTTCAGAACGTCACCAAACAGCTAGATTATCTCCCTGGATATCCCCCTCCAAGTCACAGGGCAACATTTCTGACTATTCTGACAAAAGTTTCCAACCTATTGTGCACCCACACAGCACATTCATAATTCACAGTTAAATTTTACATACAAAATGTTCTAAAAAAGACATGAAGGCATTATCAACTTAGAAAACAATTCTGATTAAGAACATAAACAATTTGTTAAATTTGTGTAAAAACAATTTGTCAGTTTTCACTCATAATCTTGTGAATATATTTAAGAGTTATTATTTGTTCTTCCATTTCTCTAGCACCCATGACAGTTAACTGGATTCATGGAGCACTTTGTCTTTTTGAGGTCACTAAAAGTCCATGATTTGGCCACATTAATTTATTGCTCTGCTTCCAAGCCACCATCCACAGCAGGGTAATGTGTACTGGGACTTAACAGCTGAAGGAGTTATGTGTCCTACACACCTTTTCACCTATACTCTTCTTAGATATTCACAGAATTTCTTCTATCCACTTTCTGAATGTACTGAAGGCCATTTTTGTAGAGCATACTGTTTTCATTCTACTTATTTCCTCCTTCCTTAATAATTGTTATAACCTACATACTATGGTCAAGTGTGTCTGATTTTAACAGCGAGTTCCATCAGTTCGTATAATACAGAACAAATCAACAGAACAAAAAGCAAAGTATAAACACATTCATGAAAATGTTCCACCATCACTTCTTTAAGGGGGGAATTCTTGCTTACTTCATTCAGAATTCTTTCATTCTGCTGATGATGAGGTTTTTTTTTTTAAAAAAAAGCCAAGATTACTGCCCTGTAAGCATTCATCAATAAGATAAATATCAAACAGAATTATCAGAAATATTTTCACATAGATGCCTAGTAATATTTTTCCATGTACACTCTCCTGTACTGTATTTACATATGAAGGACAAAAAGAGAGAACTGTCTCTGTGAATTAAGACATTTATGAAAGATGTGGTATTACTTTCTAGTATCCCAGATTTCAGTTTGTAGAGCAAAATTATAACCCTTCCCTTACTTTCATTCTAAAAATAGAAGAGAAGCATGGGAAGAGTGAATAAAACATTAGCCCCTTGCCAGATACTTATTCTTTGTCTGTTTTTTAATATTATTTTAAAATTCCTAATTTAAAATTCCTCAAGCAATATCCATTTAACTGGGTCTGCTCATGGGAAGTTGAAAAGAGCTAAACAGCAAGTTTTCTAATAGAAAATCAAGGAAAACTGAAGTAAACATGGTAAAGAAGTTTGTATGGTGAGACTGTAAACATGATAGCTCTTGACTTTGTTTCAAGACAACTTGTATAACCTTACCCTATCTAACAGCTCATCGTCTTAATTCTCTCTTCTGTCCCAGCTCTAGCCTGCAGCTTATTCTTCAAGTCATTTTAAATCATTTTACTAAGTTTTCTGCAGGAAGGTCAAATAAATAAAAAGTTAGCAGCAGTGAGAAAGAAAATAGGGAGAAGAGATCTCTCTCTTTTGGTAGCAGTAAACTCTGTATCTACCCCTCTGATACTCATGGATTCTTTTTTGGCTCTCTTTCCCTTCAGCATAAAGATGAACACTTTCTGAGTAAAAGAAGTTTTCTTCTTGTGAACATCCACCTGCGATATATGAAGCCCTCTAAACCTTAATACAAAGCTGTGCAGAATATCGACTGCTTTCCTTAACATACTTTTGTATGCTTCTCAAAGTCACCATAAGCCCCAGTAGTGAGAAGACCAAATACAAAACACAGGAAGCGTGGGATTGTTACGTTGCTGTATTAACCCAGAATAATCATTGCTGACAAAAGGGCATGCGTATCATCTTCCCAAACACTTGTTCAAGCAGACCTGCTTTAAGTCACTGCCAGTTCTTCAAAAGCTGTACAGTAAAACAAGTCAGGGAACTACATGGAAGGCACCATTACTCTAGAAGACATTACATGTATCTGAAGGGGTGATGTGTGCCATCCCTACCCCCTGCATTTCAGGAAGAGCACTGATTTCAGTGACCGCACAGCCTCAAACCTTCTGCTTCTACTCCTGTTTTTACTCTGAAGAATATCATATGGAATGAGTCTCCACAGCCTTGGGGTGTTGTGGTTGAATTGATCATGTAAAATATATGGAGTACAGCAAACTGATAAACAAGCCTGTGTAGGGAATGAAAACATAGCTGTAAAACACTGTGGCACGTACACTCCCTCACACAACTTCAATGGTGACACCTTCCGTCAGTTAACCGTGGTTGTGCACCATTAAGAATGATGTGAAGACGTACTGTAAGCACACCTAGGTTCCCCAAATAGAGTCATAAACGGAGAAAATCGTTTTTCCTCAGAAGCGCAGTGAAGACAAACGCAGGAGTGCACTTAAAAACAGTTCAGAAGTAACGACAAGAGCCCATTGCAACCTACCTCCCCGCTCCAGGCTGGCAGCCGTGCCCTAAACCTCCTGGCTAACGGGCTGCACCTCCTCCTCGCCCTACAACAGCCGCCCGGACAGACACCCGCTGCGCTCCCCACCACACCCCGCGGGTAACGGCCCTGCCCCGCCTACCTGCGGGGGACTCGTGCTCGGGCACGCGGTAGTACTTGTTGCCGAACTGGTCGGTGCCCGCCAGCTCCTTGTCGGGACCGAACAGCCGCAGGCACAGAGCCCGCAGCGCCTGACGGGCCCGGCTCATGGCGGGACAACCAACGGCAACCACGGCCCCCAACGGTCACCAACCGTCACCAAACGGCCCCGCCGCCGCTCTCCACCCCGCCCCTAGAGCCGGCGGCGGGCATGCCAGCAACGCCGCTCGCCATTGGCGGAGGCCCGCCCGCCTTCGGCCAACCCCGGCGAGCCCGGTCCCAAGATGGCGGATCGGCGGCGTATGTCGCCGCGGGGTCGCCATGTTGGGGTTTCTGTCGGGCCGTCAGGCCGGGCTCGATGACCCCCTGCGGCTGCGCCGCGCCGAGGCCACCCGGAGGTAGCGGGGCCCGGGGGCCGGGGCCGAGGGCGGGGAGGCCGCCGAGAGCCCGCCGAGGGGAGCCCGGCGCTGCCCGCGGGGCGGCGGCGGGGCCCTCACGTGCGTTGTGCTCGCCGCTGCCGGTGGGCAGCGCTGGGGCCGGCGGAGGAGCGGTGACGGGACGGAGGGGCTTGTCGGGGCTCCTGCGAATATCGCGATAATATTTGATCAGGGAATAAGATTCGCGGCTGTTTTTCGAAGATAAATCTGGTAGGGCCAACCGCAGCTCGGTTCCTAACAGCATCCTCCCAGCTGGGAGGATTTGTGCCGCTGATTTACCCACCTGTGCCTCCCCACTTGGGCTTTTGTGGCTCTGTCGCTGTAAAGGAAAATAAACTGTAAATGGTGGAATTGCTGTAATTCAGGAAGCTCGTTTCTCTTGTGCATCTTGACAAAACGTGCTTTCTCTCCCCTCACGTGTCATTCAGCACTGAGAAGGAAACACTGTGTGCAGAATTTACATTACTCAAATAACCATTTACCTAACCTTTTTAACCACTTACCTAACCCTCCTTCCTAAACGTTTCCATTTTGGTTTTGAAAAAAATATTTTACATTCTTCAGCAGGTTGCATTTGTAACTACCTTTTCAAGACACATGATTTATAACATTTCTTGAAGGGGTTTTATCACTTCACTAAATTCAATCTTGAACTCAAAAGTTTTTAATTAAATATCTTGTACAAGTCAAAAACCTAACAAAGTTATTTTGTTTCCCATATTTTAAAAGAGCTTAAAGAACTTACCGCTCTTGAAGCGTGTCTATAGGCATGCTGTCAGGGGTCTGCCTGCAACATTATAAGTTTCTCATAGAAAATATTAGAAAATACTAATCACAGCTCCAAGGTGTTTCAGGGAAGCTTCACCATGTGGAGAGCACAGTTTTTATTTGATGCTGCAGAAAACATAACACAAAAAGATTGTGCCGTGACAGGCAATACTCTAATTTGTTACACTAAACCCATCTGTCCACTAGATGTCCATAGTTCCAAGTAGAAATGGTAAGGCATGTTGAGGCTTCTAAGTAACTAATATTTGTTGCAGCTGTGACAAATACTTTGTAATGTTTACCCTATGTTGTATTGTTAAACTACATTCCTGTTTTTATGCTTCATACGTTGACCCCAAGTGCAGCTTTGGTATTTTTTGAGCCTATTTTACATACATACTTCCATTTTACCCTCCAAACAACACAGAGAATAAAATACTTTTAATGTCAAATTTTCAAGTCTTATTTCCAAGTCTTATTTCTTGTATTGTGTCTGCAAGTCTAATTTTGGGGAAAAAAGAAAAAAGATGGGAATGAGTTAGATGCATTGAGGAGAGTGAAAATACGCTCATAGCTGTTTATAACTACATAGCGTCATTTTAAAGATCTGTTGTTCTTACTGTTCATCTATGCTTTTCTTCTTTTTAAGGGTTCTAAGTTTGGAATTAAATAAAGATAGAGATGTGGAAAGAATACATGGGAATGGTATTAACAGCCTTGATATTGAGCCTGTTGAGGGAAGATAGTAAGTATATACTTTAGTTTGGTAAACATGTTTTTAAGCACTTCACTGTCTTTTGGTAATAGCAAATTATTTTACTTCTGAACTTATATTGATCAAATAGAGATCATACATATAACTTCACTGCTTTATTTACCCTTTCAGCATGTTATCAGGTGGTTCAGATGGTGTTATTGTACTTTACGACCTTGAAAACCTGAGCAGAAAACCAAGTTACACATGTAAAGCACTTTGTTCTGTGGGAAGGTATGTACTCAGAAATTCTTGTAAAAGTTCATAGTGATATCTGTTGAGAGACTAGCACTAAATTCACAGGTTAATGTGCATTCCTATTTCTAGGCTACAGAAGACATGAAAATAGTGCCAGAAATCTTTGAGGACTGGATTGTGGCTTATGTTTTTGGCATACAAGGAAAAAAAAGCAAGAAATATTGTGATGATTTATGTGATTTACTAAGTATTGAGATTGTTGGTTTTTTTTTTTTTTTTTTTTTTTTGGTTCTAAGAGCTACTATGCATGTACAGTTATTCATCATTGATACTGTTTGAGCAGATCTCTGGTAGTTTGACAGTTAAAATGGAAAGGATTAATTGTGCTCAAACGAAAACTAAAGTAGAGAGGTTTGCGTTGATGTAGACCATGGCCAGAGATAGGGCTCTGGTCTCATGTTCTAACAGTAAGAAAAATAAATCCTCTTCCATGTCACAATTCTTCACCCTTGAGATTTCTTACTGGTTTATATTAAAATCTGCTGACTTTATGCAATCAGCTATGAGGCAATCACTTCATGACGGTTTTAGAAATATTACTTGCATTAAAAACATATATGCATCTTGGAATAATTATGTGTTTAAGTAAAGGAAAAATAACCTTTGTGTAACTTGTTCAGCTAATTGGAAAAAAAGAAATATTTACAGTTGTGGGTTTTAGTTAGAATCACAAAATAGTTTGTATTGGAAGTGACCTTAAAGACCACCAGTTCCAGCCCCCTGCCATGGGCAGGGACACCTCCCACCAGACCAGGTTGCTCAAAGCCCCATCCAGCCTGGCCTTGAGCAGCCCTTCCAGGGATGGGGCATCCACAGCTTCTCTGCGCAACTTGTGCCACTATTTCACCACATCCACGGTAAATAATTTCTTCCTTAGATCTAATCTAAATCTGCCCTCTTTTTAAGTTTAAAGCCATTGCTCCTTGTCCCATCACTGCACTCCTTGACAAATTTTTCCTCCCCAGCTTTCCTGCAGGCCCCCTTTAGGTACATTAAGGCTGCTGCAAGGTCTCCCTGGAGCCTTCTTTTTCCAGGCTGAACAACCCCAACTCCCTCAGCCTGTCTTCGTAGGGGAGGTGCTCCAGCCCTTTGATCATCCTCGGGGGCCTCCTCTGGGCTTGTTCTAATACTTCTATGTCCTTCTTGTGCTGTCCCCAGAGCTGAACGCAGTTCTCCAGGTGAGGTGTCATGAGACCAGAGCATAGGGGCAGAATCACCTCCTTCTCCCTGCTGTCATGCTTCTTTTAATGCAGCCTAGGATATGGTTGGCTTTCTGGGCTGCAAGTATGCATCGCCAGCTCATGTTGAGCTTCTTGTCAATCAATACCACCAGGTCCTTCTCCTCAGGGCTGCTCTCAATCCCTTCTCCACCCTGCCTGTGCTGGTGCTTGGGATTGCCTCTGTCCAAATGCAGGACCTTGTGCTTGGCCTTGTTGAACCTCATGATGTTCACACAAGCCCACCTCTCAGGCTTGCCCAGGTCCCTCTGGATGGCATCCCTTCCCTCCAGCTTGTTGACTGCACCACACAGCTTGGTGTCATCAGCAAACTTGGTGAGGGTGCACTCAATTCCACTGTCAATGTCACCAACAAAGATGTTAAACAGCGCCCATCCCAGTACTGACCGTTAGTGACCCAATACTGACAACACTCATCACTGATTTCCACCTGGACATTGTGCCATTGACCTCAACTCTTTGATGTGACCATCCAGACAATTCCTTACCAACTGAGTGGTCCATCCATCAAATCCATGTTTCTGCCATTTAGAGACAAGGATATCATGGGTAACAGTGTCAAATTTCCCCTCTCCCTGCTCCCAGATTTACAAGTAGCTATTTTAAGTTCATCAAGTCTAGTAGTAATTAATGCAGAACTTTTTAAGAACATGTTTGAATGAGGACAGATTCATTACTGACAAATATTGGACATGCTATTCTGAAGACTGGGTACTACCATAATGCTTGTATAATCAGTATAAAAACTCAAAACTCCGTGCAAGGAAGGTCTTACAATATTGGCTTTGTCCTCTAGCAAAAGCTGTTTTTTCCTTGTGCTTAGATATTAAGGTTTTCCCATAGGCTAGAACTTTATATGAGGGTAACAACAACATCTATCCAACTCTGTAAAAAAAATCAGTAGCTACATTTTTCCCTTATTTTTCTCTAGTCTTCAGATTAGTTGAGGTCTAAGAGCTTCATGAATAGATCAGCAAGAGTGGAACATATTTGTAACAGATTGTTACCTTGGATCATGAGAAAGAAAAAGGACTTTTAGAACTTACATCAAAACAAATGGGTAGGAAAAGAATCTACTGCAAGTAAGCTGTATTTGGTAAGTGTTGATGGCTGGGACTTGTTAAACAAAATAAATTAATACTGTAATTAAGAACAAGTAATGACTGTATATCCCTGAATCCCAAAACTAAAATAAATTTTGGAACACAGCATACTGAAGAAATGTGTGCTGATAACACATAGAAAATATATATATATATATATATATATATATATATATATAAATCTGTGCTAAAATCAAGCCATTGTTTACTTCTCAGTCTGGTATGTTGAAGCACTCCATACTTAAAAATTATGTTTATGACTATAGCAAGTTGGCAGTCTGTTTCTTGAGCAGGTGTTTATTTTGGGTAGATTTGTCTTTTATTTCTCATCACTTGTATAGGAGTTTAAATCATAGCAGCAAATCTAAGTGTGTGTAGCACAGTGTTCTAAATTATGGGGTTGTTGTTGTTATTATTTCTTAAAGTAACCATAGCAAGGTTTTTGCCTCAAATTATTTATTCCAAGTATTCGTGTAGCTTTCTGGTATGTCTTAAGTACTTACTGTAGCTTAATTAACTGCAGATACAGCTTCAGATATTAGAATACCATTCATGCAGATTTCATGACATAAATGAATTTATAATTACCAGTGAGAAATACTTCCCATCTGACTATCTGGCTCCTATCTTTGAAACATATGATAATTATGTATTGCAAAGGTTTGTCTGTGCTCCAAGTTTGCAGGGCACAAGGCAACTCTGGTATGAAATTCACTTAAACAGTAAGCTCTCTTAACGTGCCGTTTGAAGGTATTTCTTAATAGCTTCTGACCTGGGCTAGCTGAGGGTCCAGTAGTTTAGACCATTAGAGGAGATAATTCCAGACAGTAGACTGCAAGATACCCAATGTTTCCTATCTAGAATGAGGGGCTATCATCGGAATAAAAAATATTTTTTTACATTTTTCCTTGCTCTGCTGGGCATGAACACACTGAGCTTTTACCTGGTTTCGTACAATTCGTGCTGTCACGTAACAAAAACTGACATTTGAGAGCAACTGAACGGTACCAGCTTCTAGATAATACATGGTTTGTATAGGGTCTTCTCCTATATTTGAAACCTATCCAAGATGAATGACAGTGACACTACCATCTGTAGAATTATTTCTATATTTTTCTTTTGTATCAAAGGTTGGGATATCCTGAGTAATGGGGAAAAATACTGCATTTAGAATGAACTAGAAACATACACAACCTCAAGAGATGAGGCCAAGTGGAATGGCACATGGCCATGACTAAACCTGGCCAGACAGAGATGATTTCTGCAGAGCTTCTCAAGAGGGAATATGGGAGAACTGACTGTTTTGGTGCAGTACTGAACACAGTCCAGGCCTGTACACTTGTATGTACTGCACCAGCATAATTAGTTCCACGAATTTCTTCTTTTTTTTTTTTTTTCCTTTTTTTTTTTTTTCTGTACAGTGAATTGATATTTTTCTGCATGGTGTGTGCAAATGCCTCTGCAGGAGTAAGTTCACACTGAGTCAGGCCTAATTTCCTGGCACTACAGATACTGAAGATATTTACCCTGGTCCCCTCTAGAATAGGTGCCCAGAATCAGGCTAGACTAAGCAAAAGGTAACAGGCTATTGTAGGGTTATGGCTTAGAGATAACCAATGAGGAGTTATTAAACTAAGCTCAATAATTGCTCAATAGTTCTTAGTATTGTCAGTGCTGGCTTCAGGCTGACTCTATTTAGAGACACTCAGATACCTTCTGTGCTTTCTAGCAACCTAAGTAAACAGAAATGTTTATCAGCTTAGGTGTAGTGCCAGATCTATACAGAAGATCTGGATCTGTATTTACACAATGATACCCCGGCAATAGTTGTCACTTTGGAGGCCAGGAGACTTGAAAGAACAATGTACAGATAAGAGTTGGAGTGAAGAAATCCTGTGAGCCCTTCATTAGCTCCAGAAAGAGCCAGTTGGACTTTGCATGTGTACCGGGTCCAGCTGGGATAGAGTTATTTTTCTTCATAGTAGCTTGCATGGTGCTGTGTTTCAGATTTGTGACCAAAACAGTGTTGATAGCACACCAGTGTCTTTGTTGTCATTGAACAGGACTTGCACAGCATACAGGTTTTCACTGTTTTGCACTGTGCTCCCTCGGTGAATAGGCTGGGGCTGGATGAGAGGCTGGGAGGGAATGCAGCCCTTACTCTTGATTTGAGCTGACCAAAGGGGTATTCCATATCACATAAAGTCATATAAAATCATATAAAGACTTGGGGCAGGTGTGGGGGAGTAGTTTTCCAGGGGCTGCTGTTGCCTAGGGACTGTCTGTTCATTGGGCGGTTTGTGGTGAGCAATTGCTTTTGTGCTGCTCGTTTTTTGTTGTTAGTTCTTTTTGTTCAGTTGTTTCTTTCGAGTTACTAGTCTCTTATCTCAACCCACGAGTTTTCTCATTTTGCCCTTCCAATTCTCTCTCCCATTCCACTTGGGGAGAATGAGTAACTGAGCAAGCAGTTCTGGTGGTGCTTAGCTACCAGGGTTAACCCACAACAGTATGGTGCTTCTGAACCTTGGAGCATGGTATGGGGCCCTGAAGCTGAATCCATGTGGATGCAGCTCAGATATGAGTGGCCTAGCAGGTATGTGGAACTGCCTGTCCTGTTCAGAGTCTGTCTGGTTGAATCATATCCTGGAGCTGTAAAAAGATTGGCTCTGGTGTCCCTTCTTCCCAGCACTGTTAATTTATTATTAATTAGATTACATTTTGTTACTATGCACTGTTGAGTTGAAAGTTTTATATCATTCCTCCTTTTATATCTGTGAATGCAAAAAAAAAAATAACTCTCAGTAACTTAATCTACTGTTGTGTGGTGACTTTATTATAACTGAATTTCCAATAACTTTAGCTGTAATTATTAGCTAATAATCATGAATTTTTTGAACCGTTTATGTGGTTGTCTTTTTCAGTGGATCTGGTTCTAAGCCAATGGAATGTAGTAGTGGGATGTTTGCAGTGTTAGGCCCTATAATTAAACATTAGATTTTTAAGCAGAAGAATTGAAAAATTTCAAAAGACATTAATGCCTTTTATGCCTTAGACTGAGTATCTTAATTTGAGGTATGCTACAGATAGCATATTTTGAAAATGATTGCTGAAATAAGGACTCTGTTAGACAGTTTACACTGGTAGATTGAAATTTGAGGCATCAAAGTAACTACTTTGTCTTGAAAACTTAAGTATAATAAGTGAATTACCAAGACACAAACCAACTGGAATCTTTTACTTTATTTTAGGAACCATCCTGATGTACATAGATTCAGTGTGGAGACAGTCCAGTGGTATCCTCATGATACTGGCATGTTTACATCCAGCTCATTTGATAAAACCTTGAAAATTTGGGATACTAATACTTTACAAGTAAGAAAGAATTTCTGCATCTTTAGGCTTCTTTTTATACATGTCACTCATTTCATATCTGCAGTTCACCCAGAGCTTGACAGGAGTGAGCATTTAGATGGATGAAAAACAGCCAGTTGTTAGAACTGTGGGTGGCATGGTTCTGGCATTCATGCATTCATTGGTGTGTAGCTGCCTGTTTCTGAAGACCTGAGTGCTTAAACTGTATGGGAGCATGGAGCCCTTGGGACAGTTCCTTTCTGTTTTTGCTGTGAACAGGAATACAGTTAGTTTATTTATGCTAAACAAATTTGTCCACTGGTCTGAAGGTGTAGCTCGTTCTCTGGGATTGCTCTCCCCTTCTTCCCCTCTCCTCCTCTTTTCCTCTCCAGTTTATTTAGTTGTGTTGTGTAGCAACAGCAGCATACAGCAGGGCTAATTATGTTAAGTAACCAAGGTATAAATACTGCTTTTGAAGGACTGATCTTCTTGACATTTAGAAATAAAGAGGACAAAGTGTTTCATATGGAGAGCAATAGTCACATGGGGTTGAAATGAACTCACTGGGTCATTAAGTCCAAAATTCTGTTGTTGTAAATGCTACGGATACTTCTTCTAAAAATTGGTGGAGAATGAGAGAAGCCACTAAGAAAATGGTAACCAATGTAACTGACTTTAATAAAGATAACAGTTTTTGTAGGCTTTTAGGATGACTCATTAATCCTAGCACCTAACTGTTGAACAATGAATTCTGCAGAGCAGTTTACTGTGCTTCCAGTATTCATATATTAATGGATTTCCAGTATTAATGGGTTTACGCTGGTGCTATTTGACTGTTGTTTCAATGCACAGTGAAAGAATGAAAAATTAAAAGTATAAGTTATGCTCCTAGGATGACAGACTTTTTTTTTGTGAGGTGCGAAGATATGTTTGCAGTCACTAAATCTCCTCCTAAATGCAGAGGTCAGTTCATTTTCCAGGTAGGTGGTTTTGTGAGCATCACTTACAAGACACAATGTTCACATGAAGCTAATTGATTGACCTGTTCTTCCACTAAACACAAACAACTTAGTGTGAATATTAGTTTTTTTCTATACAGACTTAGACAACAAAAGCAATGATACCTGAAATTCATTGTACTGATTATGAAAGCCAATATAATATTTCATTAATTTTTAACATCGAGAAAGTGGCTAATTGTGTGTTGTTGTTTTTATAAATACAAATTATTTCTAGGAATGTAATTTAGCATGCGAGGCTTGTGCATTGACAAGGGGCTTTTAGATCTAGGCTGAGTACCTCTTTCTTGTTAACTTTTTCTCCATATTGCAGCTTTCTTTTTTGCTCTTTTTTTCTTTGCTTACTTTTAATTTATGATAATCCATAAATCCTCTGAATTCATGTTTCTGATCAGCCAGTTTCCTTGGACTTTCTTCTGGGTCTCCTCCCAGCTCTGGCATAGTTGTCTAGCGTTGAAAGCAAACTTTCTTACTTCGCAATGTTTACATGATTGGATTTCTAACTAGGGGAGTTATTGTTAGTGTGCAAATAGTAGTATTTGTATTAGCCTCATTTGTAGCTGTGACTCAAAAAATACTTAATTGTGAGGATTTACATTCTGATAACGTATTTACAGTCTGATTATTTTAATATTTTTATTATCAGCCTGCAGATGTATTTCACTTTGAGGGAACAGTCTATAGCCATCATATGTCTCCAGTTGCTACAAAGCACTGTTTAGTAGCAGGTATGTAAGTGTTTTTTCCAGAAATTCCCTATATTTAGGAGGTTATAGTAAAAAGCAAGTAATATTTGGAACTTTTTCTCCTCCTGACATTCTTACATAGTTTCAGTCTTCATAAAAAAGACATTGTTGAAGAAAACATTTCAGTTGGTTGAATGGTGTTGATGAGAATTCTCATTTGTTCTTCTGAAATAATACATTATTCCATTCACCTTCTAGATGAAAATTCCTAGTTACAACTAAGTTACCTTTAAGTACATAAGTAGCTTATAAAGATTATTTAAACCTAACAGAATAAGTCATTTAAGTGGTTGGCTTCATATTGGGTCCAACTAAACAGTACTTGTTAGATAGTAAATTTACTTGCACTAAAAATGTAAATGTTACAGAGTTTGTTACTCTCATTAAATGAACAGTTAAGCAGCTAAAATTTTCTTCTACTTCTTTGTTACTGCTAAGATTGTTGTTTTTCTTTCCAATTACGGTATTTTTTCAGCTGTCTTTTGTTTCTCTTGTTTACAGTTGGTACCAAAAGCCCCAAAGTACAGCTCTGTGACTTGAAGTCTGGATCCTGTTCTCACATTCTGCAGGGTACTTTTAGTCTGAAACATAAATGTTAAACAATAACTACTTTGAGTAAACTAGGCCCTATAAAGAAACATTGTATACAATGTATTCTTTGTAAGTAACATGACTAATGTATTTAGTGCCAGTTGGGAAAGTTGCACAGTGAAAAAGATTCTTCTGGGTGTTAGTCTAGTGGTAATGAATTGGAGAATACAGATATTAATTAATGAATAGTTATTATGAATGCTGGGACACTTTCATGATCTAATCAATAGTGATTACTAATTAATAGTATTGTTTTTGTATTCACATAAATTCAATATGGGGTATGCTGTTTTTTGGGGTGTTTCTGTTTTAAAGAACAAAAAAGTCACTGTTTTTAACAAAATATCCTGTAGAGATGCTTGCATATTTTTTTACTGGTATCGATAAAAATTAAGATACTACTTAGCCTAGAAGAATAACATCCTAATGCCTCGTATTTATCTAATTTATTAAGCCATAGGTTTTTCTTATTATGTAATGTATTACTTTTTGCACTTAATAAGAATTTGCCCTTATTGTCTAGTGTTACTTTGCTACAAAGCACTGTCTAATAGCAGGTATGTAGGTGTTTTATAAGAATTTCCCAGTATATTTAGGAGGTTGTAGTAAAAAGCAAATAATATTCACAACTTCTAAAATCCGGTATTTTCCTAGTGTTTACTTTTTAAGGGATGAGAACTTACACATATGGTCACGTAAAGGAAAGCCAACTAATGCACCAGAATCAAGGTGGTTCACATAGCTCTAAACTGCATAGCAAGAATGTATTTTTATGACTTTATTTTTCAGGAGTGTGTTTATATTATTATGTGAAGTTTAGTTACAGTCTTTGCATTTAGGTTGACCCAGACTTCCTATTGTCTGTATTTGTTAGATGTTTTTGAAACTTTCTAACTTGTGAAGTTTACATATATATTTCTTGCCGCTAAGCTGCACTGGGTATGTTACCACTAAGAGAACATTTATCTTAATTTCTAGAACATAATAAGGGTTACCCCAAATTCAAGAGCAGAATGTTTAAGGGTAAGCTGAATAAAGCTTTATAGCATAAGTATATATTTTTTGTTAAATATTTTGTAAAGACTTGCTGAAAAACGGTAGTAATGTTTCTTCTGCATTTGAGAACATCAGTGCTAAAATTTAATAATGATATTTAAAGTAGTCTCAACAACAGTGCAAAATATTGTATTTTGCACATATAAAACCATCTTTGTTATCAAAACTTATACATCTATAATACTCTATGCCTCATGTTTAGCTTATTGCAGTCCCATGTGAGGAAGAGGAAAGGGGAGTAATCTCTAGCTCAAAATTGTTTTCACAAAATCCAAATATATGTTACAATTTAGGCAATTTAGATTATTGTTCTGGATTGGTCTGTTTTATAGACTTAATCATTTGGTTTATTTTTAGTCATTTATGTAAAATAGTGTGTATAAATATAAATATTTTCCTAGAATATAATATAAGCTTTTTCTTACTGTTTGTAGGTCACAGGCAAGAAGTACTGGCAGTGTCTTGGTCCCCACGTCATGAATATATTTTGGCAACAGCAAGGTAGAGATGCTGCTCTACTGTTATATACAATAAAAATGTCTAATGGCAAAATTTGATGTATTCATTGTGAATGTACTTTACAATTCAAATGCACTTAGAAAGTTAGTCTTCATTTTTCACTTTAACTTATTTTCATTTTCGTAGATCTTACCCCAAAAAAGCAGCCTGAAGAGCTATCCAAGTTATGCTTACTTTATAGGAAGATTGTGCTGAATTTTGAAAATAGTAGTAGCGTTTAGAGTTACAGGCAAATTATATAGCAATATAGAGATGCTCACTTCAAACTGTTTAATGGTATGCATGTTGCTAATCTGTTTTTTAACAAAGTAACACATACTTAACTCTCAGTACCATCCTGGTTAATCATGGTCAGTTATGTCAAATAGCACAGGTAGGTTAGCTAAAATTATTCCCAGCTTCAGTAATTCAGTCAGTATGAATTGTATGTTGATAATCTCAGGCCATTTTTTTCACTGTAGTAATTTTCAATGTAAAAGATATTCTTGGCTTTCCTATAGCTTTTGAAATGGTTAGATATGATTTTTATGGCATTACTCAGTTTTTTGAATGGCAAGTTTTTTCTTTCGAATTATAGAGAGAAATGGCTGATTTTGTTTTTGTTTTTTTAAGCTGAGAGTGAAATTTGAATAATTCAATTACAGAATTCAAGTCTGTACAATTCATTTCAATGACAGGATTACATGCCCTTGGTTTGGGCTGCTGTGCTTTTAGAAGGCTCAGAAGAGTTGGGAACTTTTTTAACAGTGTGATTTTGTTTTAGCAAATGAAAAACTGTTGCCTTGTCTTTCCATCACGCAAATAGTAGCAATTTTTGATATTTATTAAATATTTATTTGTTGACATCTCCTTAAGCATTTTGCTTCAGAGTCATGGAACTATAAAATCTACCTATCTTGTTATGTTGCGTTATGGTAATTGCATGTTAAATATGTTTCTCCTGGCTTCATTTCTTGATTTACTACTGATTGGACTTTACTACTTGTTTGGACTAGTATTTCCTAATAACATAATGCAGTCTTTCTGCCTGCCAAGACAAATATGGATAAGACTTGTCAACACTGAAGTAATGAATATAGAAAGGAGAAACTGACCAGTACTACTTTTTTTTTTTTTTTTAATCTTTTTTTCTAAATGTTTTCCATTCTCTTCAGTTTCAGGCAATAGAGATGATAAGCTCTTTCTTTCTCATTAGAAATGGCTTGAAAAGATTAGCCAATAGACACTGTATCATCAAAACTGGATGACAGGCTTTTGTAATAAGGAATCTCCTTATATGCCGTTGTCAAGAATATTTCAGTGAACTACCTGCAACTGGTTGCTCACTTTATGATAAGCTCAAACCTCAATGGCCTCTATTTATGGTCCTACAATATCTGTTTGTAGCAGAGTAATGTGTTAGCTTGAATACCTCTTGGAAGTAAACAGAACCGGCCTGTAGTAGAGGGGAGCACAGAAGAGCTTGCTTTTACATTAAAAAAACTAAACATTAGCTTTGTTGGGTGTAGAACAGATGTGGAATAATCTTATAGGTGGTTGTTTTTGTTTTGGTCAGTCAGTATATGTCTACCATATGTGTTTTCACTTTGTGCAGATCTAACTGGGGAATGAACAGGAAAAGGCGTGTTTTACTTCAGGTAGAAGATGGCTTATCTAAGAAGCAGCTTGGTTATACTGTCTTTGTTTAACTGGAGTGAAAAGTGACCTATGTTTTTGGTTGTTTTAATCGAAGAGGATGGTTAATTTGAGGGGAACTGTACCAATCATTTTGGTAAACACATGCACTTAGTGCATAGAAAATGGCCTTTTCTATGAATTTTTCTCACGTATTTGGAATCTTGTGGTACACATAAAGCACACTAGTGGAGTGCTCAAATCGAGGTGCCAAAGTGCACTGCCTGCAGTGTAGCTGTCTGAATCTGTACAGAAACCTATGCAATAGTTAGGGTAGGTTTTGTTGCTGGTAAAGATACAGTTAAACTTGGTCTTTCCCTCCTTGTGCCAGTATGACAATGTAGACAGACCCAGTACATTCTTACAGAAGCCAGCTGTCACACTGTTTTTTCAGTCATTGTGCTGTATGACAACTGAGCATGTGACTTCTTAGCCAGCCTACATGTAGGTAGCCAGCTTGTGTACCAGTGACACTATACTGCTGCAATAGCAAAAGCAGTTGCCTGAGTTCCCAGGCAACCATTTCACTCAACTTAGGTGCCTAAAGGGTACCAGCTGTATTTATTAATTCATATAAACAGAAGTCTGAAGTCTGTCTTAAAATCTCTTCATTAAATTCTATTGGCTTAAATGTGACTGCATGATGCGTAGTTCAGAGTAGTTGTTGGACCAGGGTGAGTGCCAGGTGGGTTGGGTAAAGTCAGATATCGACCTGGGTGAAAACATTTTCCCTAATGCATACATCAGTGAAATTTGTTTTTCTTAGTGCTGACAGTAAAGTAAAATTATGGGATGTGAGGAGAGCATCTGGATGTCTAACTACGCTTGATCAGCACAATGGAGAAAAGACCAAAGCATCTTCTGAGGCAGGTAAAACAGACCATAACTGGTAGTAATCCATATGTAACTAGCTTTCTTATATTTCGTAAGTATGGAATACTAAGGCCAGCAAGGACAGTAATGATAACCCAGCTGTTACCTACTGCATAACACATTCCATTGAATTTTTTCAGGTACGTCTGTTACAGAGACTGTGTTTGTGGTTGGGGATATTGTTTAGAGACATCTCCTTGACAACAGGATTGTGTCTGTTCTAAATGTTTTTTCCCTTAAAACGGGAAAATTTGCCATCCATTTTATGAGCAGAAGAATTCATTGCTGATGTAGATTAGGTTTCATAAAATCAACAATCACTTCATACCTTATGAGCTGTTCCAGTAGTTAATTACCCTCTCTTAAAAGCAAGACAAAACAAATAAAACCCACAAAAAGAACATTCCTTTTCCTATTTAAATTAATCTTGATTCCAGTGCAAGCCACTAGAATATTTTGTCTCAGACAAGGTGCTATAAAATCAATTATGTTACTTAATTATATCCTATAGGGTATATAACAGAGTTTAGATTTATGGTAGTATCATTTAGCTTCCTGTAAAATTAAATCAAACTTTTTTTCAGTACATCACACATTAATGGTGCCTAGTATCAGTTCTTATTAGCTTACAACATCAACTTATTTGCATGTGTTTGTATTTGGTCACATTCCTATGCCTAAAAAGCAAACTAAATTAAAGGGAAAGATTCAGTACTGTAGATTATAGTTCATAAATTTAACTCTAGATCAACTTTAGACCAAAGATACTTAATTTTGGAAAGCCAAAAAATTACTTGAACAGTCTCTGCTCTGAGGTAAAAATACATAGTAAGTGGTATTAAATCACAAAGTAGAAACTGACTGTATATTGTGGTTCTGAATGAAGGAATTTTTGTAGCATAATTCACAGTGATTAATATTGTTGGAAAACAGATAATACTTCTTTTATTCTTCTTATCCGATGAGGTATATCTGAATCGTGTACTGCAGTATAATGCAGACAGAGATACCTATTCTATTTCTCAGTGAGTTAATTTGTGGGCACCATAGTTGTGCTGTGATAGAATGGAGCTGGATTTTAGCACTTTATCCTACTTAAGAATGTGCAGTTTTGCCAGGTGAAATCAATGGAATGCATTTCTATTAAGCTATAAGCAATATGTGCAATGAACTGTTGTATATACCAGCTGTTTATTATTGTTTTTCTTTTAAATTAAGTGACCATGGAGAGAGTCATGCTTTTATAAACCAATAGTTAAATTATTAATTTACTTATACATTACCATTTAAACAGTACTTCAAGTACCATACCTTTAAATGCCTATACAAAAAAGAAATTCCTCTGTAGAAATCTGAACCAGCTCTTTTTCCTGACAGCAAATACAGCTCACAATGGGAGAGTTAATGGTTTATGCTATATGAGTGATGGGCTTCATCTGTTGACCATTGGTACGGATGATCGGATGAGACTCTGGAACAGCTCCACTGGAGAAAATACATTAGTAAGTTTTCAAGGATCTTCAGTTATTATTTTACTTATATTTGATTTTAAAAGGTCACATATTTGTGTAACTGTCGTTACAACTTCAGCTGTTTATTCATTTTCATAAAGGATACAGCTGCTTAATCACATTGAAGACTTTTTGAGCATTTTCTTTTCCAGAGTTCTTTTCTTATTTTTGTTCATTAAAATTAAATATATATATATATGAAGAAGCCTGAGTCTACTTGAAGATTGATTGTTAACTTGAAGTTCATTATTTGTAAGCATAGCTGAAAATACTTCAGACAGTAATGAAAAACTTGATATACGGTGACTGTTTGTAGAATTTTTTACAGTTGCCATTGTACTATTTACAGGACACATGTCCATATCAGAGTGTTTCACTAATTGACTGTCTGGATTTCTTGCAGCTCTCCTTTATGTTTTTGTGGAATCTCTCCTGGGGAGTCTTAGAACAGTGTCAAAATTTTCTATCCCTCTGTATTTGCATCGCAACTAAACAAGAAGAAAATCTCTTCTGATGCTCCAGTGCTTTCTATGGCCTGTTTTAATATTCTAATCAGTAAATAAAATTGTCTCCTATATTTAAATTGAAAGAAGGACACAATAGGTAGCTCAATTTCCATGGGATTTTAGCTAGTCATGGGAAGATGGTCTGTCATTGATGTCAGGATAATAAATTTTATCTTTGTCTTAGAAATGTTTTCATAGAATCACAGAAAGGTTTGGGTTGGAAGGGACCTTAAAGACCACCCAGATTCAACCCCCTGCCATGGGCAGGAACACCTCCCACCAGACCAGGTTGCCCAAAGCCCCATCCAGCCTGGCCTTGAGCACTTCCAGGGATGGGGCATCCACAGCTTCTCTGGGCAACCTGTTCCAGTGCCTCACCACCCTCTGAGTAATGAATTTCTTCCAAATATCTAATCTAAATCTTCCCTCTTGTAGTTTAAAGCCCTTGTCCAACTGCTGTAGTCCTTCCAAAGAGTTCCTCTCCAGCTTTTTTACAGAATCCCTTTAGGTACTGGAAAGCCACTCTGAGGTTTTCCCGGAGTCTTCTCTTCTCCAGGCTGAACAAGCCCACCTCCCTCAGCCTGTCTTCATAGAAGAGCCACTCCAGCCCTCTCATTCATCCTTGTTGCCCTCCTCTGGGCTTGTCCAATAGGTCCACGTCCTTCTTACATTAGGGTGCCCAGAGCTGAATGCAGTCCTTCAGGTGGGATCTCACAAGAGTAGATCAGAGGGGGACAATCACCTCCCTCCACCTGCTGACCACACTCCTTTTGATGCAGACCAGGACAGGTGTCTTTCTGGGCTGCAGGCTCACCTTGCCCACTGACTGTGAATTTTTAATCAATTGATACCCCCAAGTGCTCCTCAGGGCTGCTGTCAGCTAATTCTCTGCCCAGCCTATCTTTGTGCTTGTGATTGCCCCCATCCAGGTGTGTGACCTTGTTGAATTTGTTGAGGTTTGCACAGAGCCACCTCGTAAGCCAGTCAGTTTTAATTCTGATGCTTAGTTTCAGAACAGGGCAAAAACCATTCCCTGTAGGCATTTAAATGAAAGCACTTTTCTGTCCCCATGCTACCCATATTTGCCAGCTTGTTCTCAGTACTTTATATACAAACATCTTTCTGTCTTCAAATCACCATTACCAAAGTGGATAATATAGTTTGTTCACTCTACTACAACCAGCTGTGTCACTGTTTCTTGTTTTTCTGTGCCTGTTAGTTTATTGGCTTGTTTCATTGGCTGTTCTACTTTTTTTTTTTTTTTTTTTTGGCATTGAGTAGCATGATTCTATCTTGTTATCTAAGGTCCAGATTTATTTTGCTCAGTTTTCTTTATTCACACACCTTATCCCTTATCTAGAGGTAATCTTAAAATAATTATAAGACAACAGCAGACAAATGCATGTGAATGTAATATGTGCTCATACCACAGTCCTTTTATTTCCCCTGCTAGCTAGTCCTTTTGAACATTTTTTTTTCCTTCTTGCTAATACCACCTTCCCCCTTCTCTTTGGCTGGACATACAATTATATAAAGGAGCCTGCACTAAAAGCAGGTGACTATATTGAATCTCTCACCACACTGGGGGAAAATGTACACAAAAAAGTAACCTCCGTTTGCTTGTATGCATCAGTTTTTTTCTACATCTCTCCACCCAAATTCCTATATATGCTTCCTTGCCCAAATGTCCCAATTTTTTATTCCTGATTTCAGCAGTAGTTTTTATCAACAAATAGAGGTTTTGGTGGATACCTAGCTTTTATGAAGAGAAAGAGAACCACACAACAGCAGATAGGAAACATGAGTACTTCTCTGTAAACTAGCTTTAAATACTTGATAACTATGTCAAGTTTGGCTTGTACTCTTGTGGGGTTGAATATGCAAGTAGGGTTAAGTGCAAGTGCTAGAAACAAATACAGATAAGTTTCAGCTGTCCTCCCAAATTTCTCAAATCATTAATATAGGACATTTATGGACCCTTTTCCATAAAAGTTGGCTATTTCGTTTTTGTTTGTTTGTTTGCTTTCACTGGGAGGATTGTTTTGTAGCTGGGATGCTTAAGCTAGAAAATTCTGACTTTGAGACAGATCTGAAAGTGGCTGCTGTCACTTCATTGTTTCCATCCGGAGAGTCCACAAAACAGCTTGGGTTTGGAGGGACCTTAAAGATTACCTAGTTCCAATGCCCCTGTCATGGGCAGCGATGCCAACCACTAGATCAAGGCCTCTTCCAGCCTGGCCTTGAACACCTCCAGGGATGGGGCATACAGAATTCTTGGCAACTTGTTCCAGTTCCACACCACCCTCTGACTGAAGAATTTCCTCCTAAAATCTCATGTAAGCCTCTCTCTGTTAGTTTAAAACCATTCTCCCTTGTCCTGTCATTATCTGCTCAAGCAAAAAGTCATTCTGCATCTCTCTTATAAGCCCCCTTTAAGTATTGGAAAGTTGCAATGAGGTCACCCCAGAGCTTCTCTTCTCCAGGCTGAACAGCCCCAGCTCCCTCAGCCTGTCTTCATAGGAGAGATGCTCCACCCCTCTGATCATCCTCATGGCCCTCCTCTGAACTCGCTCTAACAGGCCTGGGTCTTTCTTGTGCTGGGGGCCCCAGAACTGGATGCAGCACTCCAGCTGGGGCCTCACAAGGGCAGAGCAGAGGGGCACAATTCCCTCCCTCCACGTGCTGGCTACCCCTCTGTTGATGCAACCCAGGACTCAGTTGGCCTTCTGGGCTGCAAGCACACACTGCTGGCTCATGTCGAGCTTCTCATCCACCAGAACCCCCAAGCCTTTCTCCTCAGGCACACTCTCAAGGACTTCTAGTCCATGCTCATGTCTGGGATTTCCACAACCCAGGTGCAGCACCTGGCACTTGGCTTTGTTGAACCTCATGATGTTTATGCGGGCCCACTTTTCTAGCTTGTCCAGGTCCCTTTGGATGGCGTCTCTTCCTTCTGGTGTATCAGCTGCACCACTCAGCTTGGTTTCATCTGAAAACCTGCTGAGGGTGCACTCGATCCCACTGTCTATGTCACTTAATAAAGATATTAAACAGTACCGGTCCCACAACAGACCCCTGAAGAGTCTCAGTGGAGAGAGACAAGGACCAAGAGTCCTGAGTTATAATTTTTTGTTTTGGTTAGTTAGTTTTTTTTTAAAAAAATATTATTAGAATGCCAACTGATTTATGTTTTCAACTCTTCTACTGAAAAAAAATAGTATATTTTTATGTGGATAGTCTACAGAAATACAAATGACTGTAATATCAATTTAAACATTGAAAAAAGCACATAAGTTCTAACATTTAGGTATGAACAATGAAGAGATATTGTACCTGCTACTCTTTTTCCTTTTTGTGAATTAAATACAGTAAAAATTGTGCACCTTTTTTTTTTAGCTTCCTTGAATTAGTAAGTTAGAAGAAGAAACTAAGTTGTGAATATTATAGGAAAAAATACTGAGAAATGTTAAAATGAATACAGTTTAAGGTCTGATTTTTGGGTGGTCCTGGGTGGACCTAATGATCCTTGTGCGTCCTGTCCAACTCAGGATATTCTGATTCAGTGTGTCTTCCTAGCACATCTTTCCATGTAAGATTAACTGCTTGAGAAAACTGAAACAATTAGATCCAAGGTAGCAAGTGCGTTTCAGCTGCAATTTCATTATAACTAAGCTGATGAAATGCATCATTGTTGTTTCAAGGAATAAGACAGCCTATATATATGTATATATTATAGATATAAACACTGCTCTTACATATATAAAAACTGCATTTCTCCCCTGTCGCACACTTTAACTGGCATGCCTTTGCACAATATGGCACCTATGTAGCTAGTGAACTTTTAGTGAGCTCCTTAGAAATAATTGATTATTAATCTGTAGTTTGAGCTGTTTGGTTCAGTTCTTTATGAGGTTGGGCAAGTTCCAGCTCTGGTATGAGGTGACACTGCAGTTTTAATACAAAGCATGTTTTTCCTCTATGTTGAAAGATTTTTTATTTTTTTATTTTTTTTATGATTGATCATTCTTAATATACTCCGCTGGAGTTAGTCTAACAGGAAGCATTTGGAGAAGTTTGCACAAGGAACAAGCTGCCAGTGCCACTGTAGGATGCTCACATCCCCGTCCATTAACAGCACTATTCTACAGAGTGGGGGCATGGAAGTAAAACAGGAACTGTGCTTGCAGTGTTGAGAAAGAAATACAGCAATTTTGGATCCCCTTGTGGAAGTGATACTGTAGCTTTCCTGTAGAAGACAACATGATGTTCTTCCCTCACTACCCTAATATATGTGGTTAGTGCCTTTATACTTCCTTTGGGGATATTAAGCCAATTAAAACAGTGCACGTAACCAATGCATAATGTGTTTTCGCTGATTGCAATCATTCCACAGCTAAGTGACAATACAAAAAGTCTGATCAAAATAAAAATTGAACTGTGAAGATCAAAGAGAATGTACCCTATCAATTAATTTTATTGAATACCATATAGTTATTTTTGCAGCAGAATTTCAAACTGTGGTACAGATACACTTATTTAGCTGGTATGTAATAACACCACTGAAACTATAATTCTTTTTTAAGGTTAGTTATTTCAAAGAAGAGACCATTTTGCATGGCAGTTTTTCAGTAGTCTCAGTAACCAACAAACGTCACAAGCTGTTCAAAAATACTCCTAGTTACATGAGTAGATGATAGAGAATAAACATTGTAATTGGGAAAAGTGAATTGTGGTTTGAACATTACAAGAGATAATGAACAGTTTTCCTTTACAGTTATAAACTCAGAGTATGGGGACTTCTTGACAAGATTTGTTGGTTTTCATTATAAACCAGTAATAGCACTTAGTGTCTTTTCTTTCCTTTTAAGATAAGACCCCTGTGATGAATCACTCAGTAAAACATTGGCATAAAACAAAATAAAGACATGTTATTTGTTGCCACGGAAAAAGGTGTAAGTTCTAAAATGCAATGATTCAGCATCCCATCCCTGTTAAGAAACCTACTGGGCACAAAAGAGAATCAAGATGCTGAAGAATGTGTGCAAAGAAGAAAATGTGCATCACAAGTTTAAGCACCTTCATATAATGCTTAACAAGTCTTCACAATGGTTTTCTGAAGTCCTTCTATACCTCAGTGATAGATCTGTCTTCTTTTTTCTTCAAATTTGAATATTCCTCCATCAAAAGATACAGAAATTAATCCATGCACGTGAAATTTTTGAGCAGTAAGACTAGCTTGGGGCCTAGTGGATTGTTTCTGCTAGTAAAAGAAGTTAATGTTGGAATTGTTCACATCTTGTGTGCATCCTTTATTGCAAAATGGAATACAGAGCACTGATTCACTGAGAATAGGCATAATCAAATAGGAGGAGGCAAATTTTTGCTTCTTTCTTTGTGCAAAGAACAAAAACAGTTTTTATGATCTTAATTCAGTTCTTGATTTGGCAGCATTCTTTCTTTTCCATCGCATCTCTACCAACAGAAGTGTTTACACTATGTATATCCAGATTTTTTTTTCTTCCTAGCCTTTACTCCTCCCTTTTATTGTACATGCCTTTGCTATGAGTAGTGTTGTGACTTGGGAATTGTGGCTCTTAGAGCTGACATGTTATGAAAAGGACTTTAATTGCTCTTTATAGGCACAGCAATATGCCTCTTAAAAGTGCTAGCATTAACAAGGCTTAACACAGTCAGTGTTTACAGACACTATCTTTACAAAATGAGCAATAGTATCCACAAGGGACATAATGTAATACCCATATCTCATTAAAATATTCTCTCAATATAAAAAAAACAACCTATCTGTATGCTAATAAAACTCTTTCTTCATACACACTTTTATGATGAGAGAGATTTTTCTTTAGACTCCTTTTTACTAAATTTTTCTTACATAAGTGCTCTTAGCTATGAGCACACTTTATTTAACCTTACAGCAACAAGTAGTCTCCCTCCTTGCCTGGCTCATCCTGACTGATCCTTGTATTTGCCTCAAATGTATGAAGGCAATCAACATGGTACAGATCAGGAACCTGGCAAGGAAAGACATCTGTTTTAGAATATTTACCTGACAACATTTAAAAATGTGTTAGCTTATTGTTGAAAGATTTCACACTGAGAAACACAGATTTTTTTTTCACTAAAAGCCATGGAAATTAGAGAGCTTTAAAATTAACCCAGGGAGCTTTATTAACAGCGCATATACAAGTAGGTGTGCATTTTTGTCAAAGAGCAATGGTTACAGAATGATATTATTTGAAAACAAGATCTGTATAATGCTATGTAGTACAGTGAATTTGTATGTCTTAAAATATTGTTACTTTTATTGGAAAGACTATTTCTTTTAAATCATGAAATATTTTGTGAATTTCAGGCATTTGTAGTTGATTTCTCCCTCTACATTAAAAAATATGGTTTTTTTTTTGGTCAAAATTATAATAGTTTTGATTAAGTTTATTTAGGTGTAAGGCATACTGATGTGATGGTTTCATGCTGATGGCTAGCTAACTCGGGCATGCAGCTCTCTCACTCCCCTTCCTCAGAGGAACAGGGAGAAAACATGATGAAAAAAGGATCATGGCTTGAGATAAGGACAGGGAGATTACTCACTAATTATCGTCAGAGGCAAAACAAACTCGCATAGGAAGATTAATATAATTTATTGCCTATCACTAGCAGACTAGAGCAGTGAGAAAATAAAAGCAAACTAAAACCACCTTCTCTCCATCTACCCTCTTCTACCTCCTCCCCTCAAGGGGCACAGGGGAACAGGGAATGGTGGCTGCGGTCAGTCCCTGACGCTTCGTCTCCATTGCTCCTTCATGGTCCGTCTCTGCCCCTGCTCCCCGTGGGGTCCCTCCCACGGGACGCCGTCCTTCCCAGACTGAGCCTGTGGGGGCTGCCCACAGGCAGAAGCTCTTTAAGACCTGCTCCCACACGGCTCCGTACCATGGGGTCCATCCCCCAGGATCAAACTGCTCCAGCACGGGTCCCCCATGGGCGGCAGCTCCCCCCAGACCCCTGCTCCTGTGTGGGCTCCTCTCCACGGGCTGCAGCTCCGGCCCGGGGCCTGCTCTTGCGGGGGCTCTCCATGGGCCTCAGCCTCCTCCAGGCCACATCCACCTGCTCCAGCGGGGGCTCCTCCACGGGCTGCAGTGTGGAGATCTGCTCCGTGTGGGACCCATGGGCTGCAGGGGGACAGCCTGCTCCACCAGGGGCCTCTGCACAGGCCGCAGGGGAACTGCTGCTGCCTGCCTGGAGCTCCTCCTGCCCTCCTGCTGCACTGACCTGGGGGGCTGCAGGGCTGCTTCTCACTCCTTGCTCTCCCAGCTGCTGCTACGCAGCATTTTTTTTCCCCTTTCTTAAATATGCTCTCGCAGAGGTGCAAATATCTCCTATGGGCTCTGGCCAGCAGCAGGTCCCTTTTGGATCTGGCTGGAGCTGGCTCTTATCTGACAGGGGGCAGCTGCTGGGCCACCCCTGCAGCCCCCCCGCTACCAAAACCTTGTCACGTAAGCCCAGTACAGCTGTTCCTGTAAATACGCTTCTGTATTTTTTCATGAATTACTTTTGATATATTATAGAGAACCTACTTAGACTGCTGTTTCCAACTGCAGCGTTTCCCAGTTTGGAAACAACGCTTTTAACCTTCAGGAGCTTTTTATCTGTATAAGACTTATCAAGAGCTTGGATGTATAGATGCTAATAAGCTATTCTTTGTAATGCTACTTTCATTTTCAAGGCACTTCACACAACTCATAAGCCAGGGTCACAGAAATGTGGCATTTGTTCTTAGCCCAGGTGTTCTTACAGTGAACAATACTGAATTTCTTGGTGGTGAACTCCAGGTTTCAGCTGCTGATAGAAGACAGGCATTTTTCATAGAATAGCATGGTTTGGAGTGGAAGGGACCTTAAAGACTGTCTTATTCCAATGCCTCTGCCATGGGCAGGAACATTTTTTATATGGTCAGGGAATTTTTGTTTATCATTCTTAACTAGTAGATAATATTTTAACAAATTATTAAGCTCTTTTATCTTTGACATCCTTTACTCATGCCATCCTTCTGCTTGCCCTTCAGTTGTTTTCAGGCTGCTTATTATCTTCTGTCATTTCTTGCTAACTCATGAGGGAGAGATGCAGGATCTCTGTGTTGCAGATACTTTTCCTCTGTTCTTTCTTCCTACAGCAAAGGATGACGTACTGAGAACCTCTTGAGCTAGTTCTTGTGTTGGCTAGACTGGTGTTTCTGTTCTTTGCTATCCTATTGGTGCATGCACTTCAGAAGTTTAGTTCTCTGCAGCATTGGGTGACTGATAAAGGTTACTTACAGAGTGAAAAGTAATGGCAGGTCAGTTTTTCTTCAGTCTGTGGGCAAAAGTCTTGCAGGAAACTGGTGGGATTTTAAATATCTTTCTGACATGAATGCACTCAATAAAAGCTAGGCTGAGACCACTAACTTTACACTTCCTGCTGAAATTGTAAATAAAACCCTGTGGCTTGGCCTACACCCACTACCAACTAGAAGAAACATTGTTACCTTCTTCCTTCTGTTCCTATTTGAAAATAATATTTAGATGTGATGTATCAATGTTTTTTTGTGTGTGTGCACTTGGCATATTGTAAGGAGAACTTGCTGTGAAAAGGTAATTGCTGCATCTTTAAAGCTTTAAATTTTAAGTATCCAATTGTTGGAACCTAAGATAATATGTCTTATAACTGTATAGTGTTGTGTGTAATGAGTTCTTTTAATGGTTTCAGTATTTGAGAGAAAGCAATTATGTTGTATCATCTTGTTGTATGTTTAAGGAGGTAATTCCTGAACCAGTTCTGATTTCAGTGGTAGTTTAGGTACTCAGTGTAAATCTGGCACATAACAACCTAGGCAAATTTTATTTCTAAGTGTGAAATTGCTGTTTTTTAGGCATATCTTTCTTTCCCTTCCTTAAAGTTAATATGAAGGCGAGAGTGAACATTAACAGGACAAAATTATTCTCTTGATACACATCAGTAATTGGGAATCTCAAGGGTTGAGTTAGCATTGTGAAGCTTACTTAATGAATTTTATTGTGTATTAATGAAGAAATAAAATTTATCTTTTTATGTAAATTATCTCATGTTGTTTTAATTAATAGCTAACTACATAATCTTTTATTTTGCAGGTGAACTATGGCAAAGTCCGCAATGAAAGTAGAAAAGGACTCAAATTCGCCATTTCTTGTGGCTGTAGTCCGGAGTTTGCCTTTGTACCATGTGGTAGTACTATTTCTGTTTATACAGTTTTCTCAGGAGAACTGATAACTATGCTGAGAGGACATTATAATACTGTTGACTGCTGTGTATTTCAACCTAACTTTCAGGTAAGTAAAGTATTGGCAAAAACCTGGAATATTTATGCAGATTGACAAACCATATGCAGAAAAAGAATCATTTTCAGGGAAGAACTTTAATCAAAAAATTTGACTAAACAGAGAGTTCTGTGGCCTTTGTATTGACTGAAAAAAGGTTTGGTCAAATTCCTGTGATGGCCCTTTGTATGCTGGGTTCCGTCCACTATTCATTTCTTCTCACATACGTAACTTTCCATATTCCTATAATAATTTTTGGCAGTATATTGCTATTAATACATCTTATACGTTAAGACTTTTTCGTGTTTTCTGTAAGAGTGAAGAGGAGGTATTTGCCTTTCCCTGAAATACCAAAGAATATTCACAGTAAGAAAGAATGTGTTGTTCGTTGAGGTGAAGTGCATTAGTATTACATGCAGTACTGAGAAACCTCTGAAGTATTTAGCTAATATAATCTTGTTCAGATGTCTGTAGTTATACCCATCACTGGATCTACGAACAGTTTCAATAAAGTCATTGAGAACCTGGTAAGCTTCTTAAATTAATCTGAAAATGTTTCATCTAAGAGATAGCGTAGCATTACAGGGATTTGTGGCTATGCCAAACTTTTTTATTTTCTTTCAGAGTTTTCCTTTCCTCCTGTGGTATATTTTTCTCACATCATTTAAGACTTAAGAGTAACAAAGACCAATTTGTCATGTGATATTTTACAAAAGATTGTTCTTATGGCTTGTGGTGTGGCAAGAGCAGAGTAAAGGTTAGCATGGATTTTAAGTTCATTGTATACTTGCCTTTATGTGCTGAGGATTGTGCCTAATGTTCCAGCTGCTCCTTTCTAGTCTTTCAGTTCTAAAATATCAGGCAGAAATATTTTAGTCAAGAAAGGGCTAGCGGTACTTTTTGTGACCTCTTATAAAACACATCAGAATTTAATCTAGTGGCTCTCGCTTTGAGTCCTGTAACTTTGATTTAAACACAGTTTCCCTGCCACTGAGATAGACGTCACAGAAAGTTTTAAACAACTTACAGAGATGAGTCAATAGAACCAGGGCTTTACTACACATGGTAAAATATTCTGGAATGTCAGGTAGAGTATCCACTGGAAGGTGGAATATTCATGTAATATCTAAGATACATCTTTTCTGGATTTAGTTTCTGTTTATTAGTTCTTTTTGACTGTTCTTGACTAGAGTAAAAAGCCCTATGTCTTTTTAAGAATAGTTTCCAAATGAAAGTGATGGTGTGCTTATATAAAAGTCGTTGGTATTCTTTTTGATAAGCTGAAGAGATGAGACTTCCTAAATCTCAATGTATATCACGTTTTCCAGTTTGGAAATGCATCTTTCTGTGTTGTGCTTCCCTTTTAAGATCCTTAGAAAACGATCACTCATGATTTGTGAGCATGTGTACATCCACCCATGAGCTGCATTGGGTGGGTGCTCAGTCACTGTAGCTGTAGGTTTATGTTGACAGAAACTTCATTTGTTTATCCTCTGTGATCCCTGACTCTCTTTTAGACTCACGCTTTACCACAGTACATTTCTGCGTTCTTGAACTGTGGATGCATTTTCTTTTTCTTTAAATGTCCTTGCCTTTGGTAGTATTAAATTGTTTCTCTGATGGAATCACATTATTATAGTCTTTGTGTCAGCACTGAAGGTAGTGGCAGTGGTATTTCATCTGTTTATGTTCACACTTGTGCTTCCAAATAGCTCGTTCTGTCTTGAGACAATTACATTGATCAGTCTTCATATAATTCATCTAGAAACTATGATTTCCTAGTTACATCTCCTTTTTTTGAGAATGCAGCCATATTTGTAAAATATATAGTTACTTATTCTATTTTACTCCTGCAAGCAATATTAAGTCAGTATGTTAGAGAAATTCACAACTGTGCATTTCTATTTTCAGTTGAACTAATTGTAAATAAAATCAATTTTGCTTGGTAAAACCTGATTATTTGCAAAATGTTTTGCTTTATTTTATTTATATTCCTAATATCTTAACTCTTCATTAACCAGTTCCTTTACTCATGTTTCCTCTGTCTTGTTTAAGGTTAAAGAAATGTCAATTCGTTCTTCAATATCTGTATTATTCCACTTACTTTTGTTTAGTTTTTCTGAATGGTGTATTAGCTCACTTTCTGCTTTGTCATATTTCATTGTTTATTAAGACATAATGAGGCCAGAAGTTATCTGAGACAACTCTTCTAAGTCTCTTTGCAAGTTACTCACCTAATGGTGACATTTTCTCACAACTTTCTTACTTTTTAGCACATCCAAAACTGGTAAACTCTGTTCATATGAAACTAGGTCTACATCTGTTCTGTGTAGTTTTTACTATTTCCACCTAGTAGTTGGTCTCTGTCTTTGTTAGTTTTTTTTTTTTGTTGTTGTTGTTGTTTTTCATTAATATTATTTTAAACTTTTTTTTCTTTCTTTCTTTAACCCTCCCAAACTGCTTTTCCTACCCACCCCCAAATTTGGTCAGTAGTTTTTCCTTACTGTTTTTCCTATGTTCAAAGCTTCTGGCTAATATTGATTGCAGCCAGTCCTTTACTTTCTTTCTGTTTATTTAGCTGTATTTTAATCGTTATCATCATTTCAACTCATAACTGGCCTAGTCTTTAAAGGCACTTCAACATTGCACCAATTTTGTATCTGAGGTGAGAAGTTTCTTCTGTTTGATCAGAGCCATGTAATCAATATGATGCCAGATACCCAAGCAGCTAGCTATTTGCAATCCAATGATATTACTCTTTGTCTGTTCTTATTAGGTCCAAATTAATTAGCAGGTTTGTGTGGAAAACCCTTTGTGTTTGAGATACTGTGTGGAGCTATTTCCACAGGGTGGTAAGAGATTTAGTTAATGTGTGTATATATCCCTTATGAGATCCTGGGAATAGAGCCATAAAATCCACTATATTATTGTTGGCCTATTTTTTTTCCTTACGTAAATCTCTCTGTGAAGTTAATAAGACGTTAGTCTGCTTGAGTAATAAGAACTGCAGAATTTGGCCCATTAATAAGAGCCATTAATCTAATCAGAGGTAGGTAATTTCAAGGGTGGTGTGGAAGAGGAAATCCTCATTGTGAAATCTTTTAGATGATGTTTACTGTTCGATTGAATATGCTGGATACCATTGTGCGATGTTAACTGCTTAAAATAATTTAAGTAAACAAACAAGACTTACGTTTCCCTCTCAGAAAAAGAAGTGAAGTAAAGCCCCACGCACAAATAACATGTCATAAAATATTAGCCATGTCTCAGGAACCACTGTTGTTCTAAATTATAGTTACTTCTATTGTTCAGGAAATGCCAATGACATCTGCAAAGGTATTTGGCAAATACAGCATAGGACAACACGTAAAGAAACTAAAAGTTAGATTCAGTCTTATTGCAACCTTTCCTCGGAGTTTTAAAGCATCATATGGAAATATTACACTATACTGTACTGTAAACATGAAAGGAGCTTTATCCGCTGGCACCTATTTTGACTGACTTTGTGTGAGTCACCATTTCACGCTGTAATAATTAATTGTAAATATTAGTCAATGCAGTGTATATTAACTGAAGATCTTGCAATTCCAGGATCAAAAAATGAGACAAGTATTAATAAAGATTAAGTGGAAGTATGCTGATGTCCCCATTACATTACTTACAAAGAGGAATTTGGGGGGGGGGGAGGGGGGGAGGAGTTTCTTGTTTTAAAGTTCAAGTGATATTCTGCATCCTGCCAAAAAGGGGATGATTGAGTAAAGTACTGCTGACAGGATGAAGTGAGATTTGACCTGTACCTTGGTGTAACTTTGACCTGTAGTCTTCTATTAAGCAAGATAAGTAGGTTGTTTCTCTATCATAAAACTATAAACTCTAAACTTGTAAGTGTTTGATGTGTGAGTAACTTCATTCATGGGAGTGGTTTTACAGAAGTGAGTATGTTAGCTCACTTGAATAAAACTACCCAGTAATACCCAAGACTAAATGGGTATTTTGAGGAATTAGGCATTAAGTTCCGACACCAGCAGTGTAATTCAGGCAGTTCTAGAATTAAATATAGAGAATACAGAAGGAGACATTCTGCAAAGATGGAACTGGAATAGTTTATTGAATTTATGTTGAATCAACATATAATAATTATGCACATATGCACAGTTATTATCTTGGGTTCGGAAGCCAGCACGTTTAAAGCAAAGCTTTTTTAATGTCAGCCTTAATACAGAAAAAATATTTTGTGTATCTCTCTTGGGCAGTTTAAACACATGGCAACACTCAAGTGTTGTCAGACATTTTATATAATAAGCAGGAGTATGACTAAAGATTGAAGGCATAAGAGAATAACTTTGTGCTTGTTCATTGGGAAAATATAAGTATTGTTAGTGCAAAATGTAATGCAAAGGTCGTGCAGTATTTCTCATTAGCAAAACATTCTCAGTTTGCAATGACAGAGAAGTTCATATACAAACGAACTACATAGATAAAGCTGTATTTGACTGTTAGCTGTTCAGTGCAGAGACTGTTTGCTTCCATGTGTTTGCAGGGTGCCTTGCACAATGGGATCTCAGTCCTTTGTCATTACCATAATAAATAGGGTTATTTATATTAAAAATAATAAATCGGTCTTTCTGATCTCTGCCTTACCAGCAGGACACAGGTTTCATATTGTTCTTTATTTGTTCTTTTCCTTCCCTAGGCATACTGAAACTATGTTTACTTAATACTTCTTTGCTCCATACTTATGCACTCTGCTGGCATGTATCTTTTTAGATGATTTTGAGTTGATTCATACTTTTCAGTTACATTAAAAAAATGTTTCCTTTTCCCTTTTTTTTTTTCCTTTTCTTACTTCCCCATTGACAATAAATCATCCTTTATGCTTACTAACTTTTAAAATAGATTTCTGTTCAGGACCCATGAAAGAGAGAAGAAGAAAAGTGCATTTAAGCAATAAAGTTCATTCAAATAAGAGCTGTAGTGTTTTGGTGAGCAGTCTGGGGAAATACCAAAACTTACTCTTTTTGCTTAGCATATTTTTAAAGCATATTGTTTATCAAGATTATATTACAAACTCGAGATGATATATTTGTCTTTATTTCTAAATAAATATGTCATACACTTTTTTTCCTGAACATTGGTTGGTGTCCAGTATATTTGTATAGGAGTCATTTTTGATTGCTCTCTTAAAGGAACTCTATAGTGGTGGCAAAGACTGCAATATCCTCGCGTGGATACCAGCTCTTCGAGAGCCGGTTCCTGATGATGTTTCTGACAAGGTAATTATAATTAATATTTTGTCAGTTTAGACTATGTTTTTTATGACTGTTATACTTGGGGGGGGAAATAATTACATAGGAAGTAGGTGTTAGATCATCAGTATTTGTAGCAATTGCTGATTTAAAGGAGAATCACCTACTGCTTCAGAGCAGCCGTCTGGTTGTTGTGGGGTTTTGAGAGGGCTTTTTCATTGTTAGTCTCATATAATCTTTTGCAGATATCTAGCTTCTTGTTTAATTAAAAGTAGTACTTGTCATTTGGCTGTAAGTCTTTCAACTTTGACTTTAAGTTCCTTAATTTCCATACTGTTTTATGTAGTTTATGCTATTTTGGAATTGGAAAGGTATTGGAAGGGTTTCAATTTGTTTAGGAATATACAGTTTACTAAACAATAAGATTAGGGGTGCTATACTTCACACCCAAATATTTTTGATGCAGAAATAGGAAAAAGAAGATTCTGGTAAGCTAACTGTAGTATCTGAGGCAAGACATTCAGGCTGTTATCAGGAAGATCATTAAAGCAGTGTTTTCCAAGAGTGTATGTTTTTCCTCTTCATATTAGATCCAGGCCATAAAAATTGGAATTAACAGTTTGAGGGGAGGGGAAGAAATTTCTAGATAATGAGAAACTGAAACCATTCACAAAATCAGAGCATGGCAAACTATATTTGTGTTAATAAATCAAGAGATAGTAATGTTTTGGCTCATAGCATACAAAAAAATCCACTTTTTTAAATTTCTGAAATGTTTCATTTTGTTGGGGAAATGATAGGAATTGTAACAGTTTTGTAACATTTCTTTGCTTTGAAACACAACATATTTCAAAACTATCCTACGTTTAAGCAAATTTTAAAAAGTAGCTTCAAAAGTTGGACAAAGGCAAAATGTGTTCAACTGACCTGAAATAAACATTCTTGTTTTAGCTGAGAATTTTGCTATTGGCAAATGTATTTTTTTTTAAACACTAAAAAAAAAAAATAAACACAAAATACATTGCATGACTAGCTCTGATTATAACTGCCACTTTAAGTATGACGTTACAGAGCTGTCAAATGTGCCATTGTTTTGAAAGCTGTTAAGCTGCAGTTGTTATTTGCAAATTTTGTAAATTAGCACTGCTTCTGAAAGAAGCAGTTCTGCCCTCCATCAGTTACTAGTTCCTGCTACCTCTCATGAACAGACACTTGAGTGCCGGTATGTGCAGAATCTGAACCCAGGACAGAAGTAAAAAAGAAAAGCAGTTTTACCCAGAATCCAGACTATGATTTAGTGCAGTGTGTGATCGCATGAACCATTGAGTGGATGCAAAGGAAGCTGAGCTGAGAACTAGCTGCTGGGCAGAGAATGGATTGAGAGCAGCCCTGAGGAGAAGGACCTGGGTGTGTTGGTGGATGAGAAGCTCAACATGAGACAGCAATGTGTGCCTGCAGCCCAGAAAGCCAAACGTATCCTGGGCTGCATCAAAAGAAGCCTGGCCAGCAGGGCGAGGGAGGTGATTGTCTCCCTCTGCTCTGCTCTCATGAGGCTCTGCCTGGAGTTCTGCATTCAGCTCTGGGGCCCCCAGCACAAGAAGGACATGGAGCTGTTAGAACAAGTCCAGAGGAAGGCTGGAGCCTCTCCTACAAAGACAGGCTGAGGGAGTTTGGGTTGTTCATCCTGGAGAGAAGACTCTTGGGAGACCTTATAGCAGCCTTCCAGTATGTAAAGGGGGCCTACAGGAAAGCTGGGGAGGGACTCTTTGTCAGGGCGTGGCATGATAGGACAAGGGGGAATGGTTTTAAACTAAAAGAGGGTAGGGTTAGATTAGATAGAAGGAAGAAATTCTTTACTGTGAGGGTGGTGAGGCATTGGCACAGGTTGTCCGGAGAAGCTGTGGATGCCCCATCCCTGGAAGTGCTGCTCAAGGTCAGGCTGGATGGGGCTTTGAGCAACCTGGTCTGGTGGGAGGTGTCCCTGCCCATGGCAGGGGGTTAGAACTGGGTGATATTTAAGCTCCCTTCCATGCCAAACCATTCTGTGTGTCTCTAAGTGGATAGAGGCCAGGACTACCTCTTGAGACACTAGTGCCAAGTTATACGAGGCTAGTGAAATTATGATTCAGAAACCAGTGACACAAAACAAACAGTAATATCTACCTGTCATATCTATCTATCATATGTAAAGCTTTCAGCCAGTGCTTTAGATATTTTTGTTGAAAATGTAATTAAATATTGTTTCTTCTTATAATTTATCTTGTCTCAAAACAGCAAAATGGCCCAAGAAGTAGTTAACAAAAAATCCAGTACCCATAAGACACACAATAGTTTGTCTACAAATAGTAGTTTAAGAAATGCCTTTAACATTGACCTTATTTGATTTTATTATTTTTAATTAAACAAACCACTGAGACAATTTTTATTTTCATTAGTGTCTGCCTCAGCAGCATTTAAATCCAGCATATGAAGATGCATGGAGCAGCAGTGATGATGAAGGCTGAATTTCAATTACATGGTGATATAAAATTGACATTCAAGCACTGCATTCAAGGACTTTATCTACAGAAGTGGATGTTGTCAGATTTATTGTGACCAGATTCCATGTAATGCTCTGTTAAAAGCAAGGTCTTTCAGAAATAAGTTTCCACTTTTCTCTTTGGTTTTGTTTGTTTGTTTGTTTGTTTATTCACTGTTACTGTCACATCTAAAGGATTACTTTTTCAGATTTACTGATATTTATACTGACCCTTTTGTATTTGTGTATTTTGTTCCATGTTGAACAACTGATGAAGAAAAAAATAAAAAGCCCTTGGGACCAGTTAATATTGCATTGTTTCTGGTATCATTAATACATAGCGAGATAATCCCTTTCTTTCAGAGAGAGATGATACAAAGTACTTTGCCTTAAGGAGGACTAGGTCAGGGTTACTTTAAGTTTATTTTTGCAATGTCTAGATGGAGTGGAATGGGTCTGTTTTCAAGTACCTGTGCTTTTGTGGTGTTCTTTTGCATTTAATTAATTTTCAGTTATATTCAGCTCTATTCAGTTCAGAAAGAGAGGTATAGCTGGCATTGTCTGTTCAAAATTTTTTGTGTGGTGATCCCATCAGCTAGTATCTTAATCTGTCCCATAAAGTTAAGAACAGAGATTAATTTTATTAAAGTTTTTATTGCTCATGCTAAGAGGTTTTCAAGATCAGGTGTCTACGTATGCCTTGCTCACATCACTTGCCAGTATGAAGAATTCCTGGACAGAAACAGGCTTGAGGTATAGTATAAGGCGAAGAATGGATCATAGGCCAAGACATATTGAATGTAGTCCTTCAAAACTGCTTTCATCTGAATTACTGGTCCAAAGACCTTCTCTGTTTTGGAAAGGAGGAGTTTTTTAGATTCATTGTCTAATCTCAGTCACTAGTTTGTACCTCAGACGTAGCCTAATCACCAGTCTGAGACCTCAGCTGGAGATTCCCATCAGATTTCCATACAGTTCTTCCAGGAAAAAAATGCCTTTCAAAACAGATGTGATGCTAGGAGCAAAAGTTCAGGCAGAAGGAAAAAAATACTGTATAAATAAATGAAAGAAAATTAGTTAATCTTTGTATAATGTGCATTGTTAGGCCGATTATTATGCATCCTGGAATTAACTCACTGTGCTTTTGTATTTTAATATCTATACAAGATAAAGACTGTTTCTATATCAGTCTATAAGTGGAATAATACAAAGCGAAGAGTCGGCATATCAAGGGAATGTTATGATTAAGCAAGTTTCATACATAGTACAAATTTGCTGAGGCAGACCTAAAATTTAACTTGACCTATTAGATTGATAGTTGGTAGGTGAAAGACTTCCAGAAGTTTCAAAGGAAGTTAGTTTAAGGACCAATCTATCATTTTACAAGACTAGAGAAGAGAATTTTCTACTTTTTTTTTTTTTTTGATGATAGTTTTCATTACCAACGGTGTCTGTTCCATCTAAAAGTGGAAAACCTGGGGAACAAATTTGAAGCAAGATTACATATTTTTATTTTATTTTATTTTTAATATTATTAAGGGTGACTTTTTTTGCATGTGATAATTGTTCATTTCAATTTTGTATATTTCAACTGCAATGCATGTGTTTGGTATTTGATTTTCTAAAATGTTGCTCAGTTAGTCGTAGCAAAGCTCCTTATCAAAGAATAAATTAATTATTTTTTCAATCACTTTTCAGTTGTCTGTAACATGACCATAAATGGTGTTGATGTAAGAAAAAAGGTTCACAAATGCACACGCACACCAAAAAAAAGGCAAGAATGCAGGTCTGTGGTGGCCTTGGAATGGTGTATAAAATGGGAGAGGTAGAGAAATCCAAATTTATTTAGAAAGGTGAGAAATTATAAAAGCAAAACCCATAAATGAGTGTTGTATTATTTCTGTTCTTTTTTTTCCCATGCTTTGAACACAGTCATTGAAGTTGGAAGGATCCACTGAAGATCATCTAGTGCAAGCTCCCTCCTTGAAGCATGGTGTAGTGGTTTTACGTGGCAAGGTTTTGGTAGTAGGGGGCCATAGGGGTGACTTCTGTGAGAAGGATCTAGAAGTTGCCCCATGTTTGGTAAGGGCCCCACTGCTGACCAGAGCTGAGCCAATAAGTGATGAGAGAACATCAGAGCTGAGCCAACAAAAAAAAACACACTGCGCCACACAGCACCTGGGAGAGTGAGAGGAGTGAGGAACAGCCTTGCAGGCGCCAAGGTCAGTGAAGAAGGAGGGGGAGAGGTGCTCCAGGTGCCAGAGCAGAAGTCCCCTGCGGACTGTGGTGAGACCCATGGTGAAGCAGGCTGTCCCCCTGCAGCCCATGGAGTACCACGGTGGAGCAGGGTTCCACGCTGCAGCCCGTGGAGGAGACCACGGTGGAGCAGGTGGACCTGCACCGACGGAGGCTGCGGCCTGTGGAAGACCCCTGCCGGAGCAGATTCCGGGCCAGACCTGAAGGTCATGGAGAGGAGACCACGCAGGAGCAGGTGACCTGGCAGGAGCTGCTGCCTGTGGGGGACCCAGGTTGGAGCAGTTTGCTCCCAAGGGATGGACCCCGTGGTATGGACCCATATCTAGAGCAGTTCTTGAAGAGCTGCTGCATGTGGGCAGCCCACGCCTGATCAGTTCGGTAAGGACTGCATCCTGTGGGAGGGACCCCACAGCACAGGGGACAAGAGTGACTGAGGAGCGGCAGAGAAGAATTGCTATAGACTGACCATAACCCCCACTACCCCGTTCCCCTGCGCCACTTGGGGGGAGGAGGTAGTAGAGGGCGGTTGGGGGGGGGGGGGGGGGGAAGGTGCTTTTCGTTTCTTTCCTTTGTTTCTCACTTCTCTAGCTTGTTAGTAATAGGCAATAAATCTTACTGTCTCCCTATGCTGAGTCTGTTTTGCCCATCACGATAATTACTGCCCAATCTCCTCGTCCTTATCTCAACCCTTGAGCCCCTTTCATCGTATTTTCTCCCCATTCCTCTGTGAGGAGGGGGAGTGAGAGAGCGGTTGTGGTGGAGCTCGGCCGCCCACCTGAGTAAAACCACCACACATGGTAACCTAGAGCAGATCATTCTGGGCTGTGTCCAGCTGGGTTTTGATCATCGCCACAACTTCTGAACATGTTCCAGTGTTTGAGCACCCTCAGCAGAAGTTTCTTCTTAGGTTTAAATGACATTTTCTGTATTTCAGTTTGCACCGAGTGCCTCTTGCCTCATTGTTGGATATCACTGAGAGGAGTCTGACTTCCTCTTCTCTACACTGCCTTTTCTCCACTCCATCAGGTATTTATAGATGTTGATATGGTCCCCCTGAGCCTTCTCCTCTCCAAGCTAAATATTCCCAGCTCTTTCAGCCCCTCCTCATGAAGGATCACCCCACTCAACCTGCTGACAGCATTCTTCCTAATGCAACCCAAAATTCTGATGGCCTTCTTTGCTGCAAGGGTGCACTGTTGGTTCGTGGTGTGCAGCAAAACTCCCAGGTCCTTTTCAACAAAGTTGCTGGCAGGTTGATCCATGGCTCGTTCTGCTTCATGGGGTTGTTCTTCCCCAGGAGCCGCATTTGGCATTTTGCTTTATTGATCATCATGAGATTGCTGTTTGCCTGTTTCTCCCATGTGTTGAGGTCCCTCTGAATGGCAGCAGCAGCACAACCATCTGGTGTGCCAAGCACTCCTCCCAGTCATATGTCATCTGCAAACTTGTTGGAGGTGCATCCTGTTTTATCATCCAGGTCATTAGTGAAGTTGTTAAGCAGTACTGGCTCCAGTATGCACCTGTGGCATGTACCACTACTGACTGGCCTCCAACTGGGCTTTAAGCCACTAATTGCAAGCTTCTGGGCCTGGCACTTCACCCATTTGTCACTCTGTTTCACTGTCCACTTACCTAGTTTTTCAGCTTATGTATAAGGGTGCTTTGCAAGACAGTATCAAAAGCCTTACTGAAGTCAGGGTAGGCATCACCCACTGTTCTCCCCTCACCTGCCAAGATAGACGAACCCTTGGGGAAGGCTAGAAGGCTGATCAGTCATGATTTCCCCAGATGACTGCTCCCAGTCACCTTCTTTTGCTTCACGTGTCTGGAAATGGTTTCCAGGGTTACTTGTATTACCTTCGCAGGGAAGGAGGTGAGGTTGAATGGTCTGTATCCTCCTCCTTGACCTTCTTTGAGGACAGAATTGAATTTACAGTTCTCAGAAACCCCTCCTGCTTGCCATGACCTTTGCAAGATAACTGGGAGCAGCTTTGCAACAACATGAGCAGCTGTGGGTGCATCCAGTCAAGCACAACAGACTTGTGTATATCCAGTCTGTGCGGCTGTTCACTCACTGATTCTTCTTCACCAAGGGTGAATCTTTTCTTTCTCCTTTTGATTCATCTCAGGGACTTGGAATGGCTAAAGGCCAGTTTCATAAGTAAGCATTGTGGTGAAGAAGCACGGAGTACCTCAGTCTTTCCCGTGTCCTTTGTCTCCAGTTACCTTGCCCACGTTTTCAGTGGGCCCACACTTTACCTAGTAGTTTTCCTTTTTCTGCTTAGATACCTGTAGAAAGCTTTCTTTTGGCATTCACATCCATCACCAGATTTAAATCCAAGTGTTTTTTGGCTAAATATATAAAAAATATATAAATATACAAGAGGTGAAAGCAATATATATATATATGTATTTATATATTTAAATATACAATATAATATATAAATATACAATACAATATATATAAATACAAATATATATATATGTATTTATATATTGCTTTCACCTCTTGTATGCTTCCTATTTTAATATTGAGTTTTGTCAGGATCTGCCTTTTCATCTGCACAGATATTCTTCCACCTTTGCTTGATTTCCTGTGAGCAGGGATGGATCATGCTTGAACTGAGGTGATGCTTGAAAATCAACCAGCTCTCCAGGAGCCATCTTCTTTCCAGGGCCAAGTCCCATGGGATTCTTCCAAACAAAAGCTTGATTATCTGAAAATGGAAAAAAGGTGATTTTCCTGCTGTGTTTAGCATTGCTGTGGCCTCACCTTGAATATTGTGTGGAGTTCAGCGGTCCACGATGCAAAAAGGATGTTAAGGTATTTAGAAGCATCCAGAGGAAGGCAACAGAGCTAGAAAGGCCTGTCTGAGGAGAGGCTGAGGACACTCGGGCTCTGCAGTCTCACGAAGGGGAGGCCAAGAGGCGGCCTGACTGGAAGAAGGGGAAGCGGAAAGAGAGGAGCTGGTCTCTGCTCCCTGGTCACCAACAACAGGACACGAGGGAATGGAACAAAGCAGCACCAGGGGAGGTTCAGGCTGGACATTAGGAAAATTCTTTTACCCTGAGGGTGGTCAAACACTGGAACAGGTTTCACAGGGATGTGGTTGATGCCCCAGGCCTGTCAATGATCAAGAGGCATTTGGACAATGCCCTCAGTAACATGATTTACCTTTTGGTTAGCCCTGAAGTGGCCGAGCAGTTGGACCAGATGGTCTGTGAGGGTCCCTTCCAACTGAACTGTTCTGCTCTGTTCTACTCCTCTATGACTTTACAGGGCTCGTTTTCATGCTGTTGCAGTGTAACTTTTTGCATCACACCAGTTTTGCATAAGCTGTGCCATGAATGCAACGTGGGATTCAGCTCAGGAAGAGGTGGGCTGGGGATTTATTTGCCCAAGTATTTATTTCTTCAGGTACCTGTTGGGTTAGTGTTTGACGCTGTCCCAGACAGCTAAAAATAGGAATTAGTTGCCTGGGGGGGTTATTGCTCCTATTAACACCTATTATCTCTTACACAGGCATCTTCCCATATTCTCTTCTGCTATCAGTTGATGATGTTCTCCTCCCTCCTGATGGAAGGAGAGATGTTTCTGGTGAGGGAAGATAGAAACATCTCTGTCTCATCTGGGCAAGAATCCAGGCCCTTTCTACAATCAAGCAGCTGCAAACCCTCAGTATAATGGCAGTAGCTGATAGGTGATGTTTAGTGTCCAAGTTTTGAAACCTTTTGGTACTGAGCATCATCTCAGACATCAGTTTCTGTGAAAATTCTTCTAAAATTCCTGTGGCATTTTTCTAGATGTAGTAAATTTATTATTTATGTTTTCCAGATTTTTTAATGTACTAGTTATATCAGAATTTTCCCCTTATTTTATGACTATTTTGTTTCTATAGCACATATTTTTATAGTATTTGAGCTCTTTCAGAGACAGAAACACAGCAAGTGAGGTAATACAGACTTAATTGCACTTCATGTGTCAATCAGAGAAAAAAAAAACAAAAACTTTTGAAAACATATTCAGGTGTCAGAAGGAGTACTGTATTCGTGTTGAAATAAAGTCATTTACTAAGAGACAGCAAGCTGATAACTGGATTTTAAGCTGATGTTAAAAAGAGTAAGGAAATTTAGAGTTGGAAAAGAGTTTGAGCTGAACAGGAGAGCACTTTATCTCAGTAGCAGGTACTGGGATTTAGCAGTCATGTTAGAATACAGATATAGAAAATATAGAAAATGTTTTCATCCTTTCAGGCCATTCCAGGAATTTACCAGTGCTTGAAAGACTTGCTTTGCATCCCAAGGAAGATGAGAAGGCTTTTATTTGAGCTTGAAACACAAGGTACCGAAAGAGGGATAGAATGCCTTTGCCCTGACAAGAGATCAAAGCTTTTCCTTTCCCTTCTAGCCGAGGGAAACAGTGGAGGTGGAAGCCAGTCTTATCCAGCCCAACTGAAGAAATCCAGATCACCTAAGAAAAGCCTCCTGCAGCCTGAGTGAAAGCTGAGCTCTGTGGTCAGACGGGACTCCTTGATTATTTATTTATGTCTAAATTATGACACTTGAAGAGTTGGGCATCTAGACATCCAAGCAACAAGCAGATTGTTTTTTCCTGTTTTACACAGACCTGGGGGAAAGCATCAGCAAGTGAGCATACAGAGACAGTTAACTCCCAAATTCTGTAAAAAACAGGTTAACACCATGTGCTTCCCTGCTTTTGCCCCTTTCTCTATACCTGATATACTCGCTCTTATATTTGCTGTTATATTATGCTCATGAGACTGAAAATGCAAGTATTTGTTTGCCACTTTTTAGCATTGTTTGGATTTGTAGTCAGGCCAGGCTTCTCACTGCACAAGACATCTTTTTAAATCAATAATAAGTTTCTCATATACTCAGCTTAAATTCTGGGCTGTATGACACCTGTCATTGCAAAGCCAAAAATTTCTTGGATTTGGGAATATCAACAGAATTTACTTTTTCCCCAGCGTTCACCTTTGTGTTACAGCCCTTATCCTACCTTGTATGTATATATGTATATGTGTGTATACATATATATATAAGGTATATACAGGATATATATATATAAAATAGAAATGATACTTTTTTGGCACCATTAGAGGAAAGTTCTTACTTTTCTTCTTAGCAATTTTTTGGGGGAGGTAAAAGTCTAGTGCATACAGGAGAGAATTGCAAGCCCTTCACTGAATGTTGGTCTAGGACCTGTCAGGATGAACACGTAGCCTTAGTATTAGCTTATACAAATAAAGTTTGAGATTTGTGGTTAACTAATGGGCATATTAGTTAATCAATGGGAAATGTCCCGCTACTTTTTTTGACATACAACACACACGGACTAGCATGGTTACGGCAGTCCACAAAGAGAGAGTGTGAATGCTTGCCATATGCATAGCCATGGAGATGTGTGCTGAGGTTTTGACACCTAAGAGACAATCTTAAAGGTAAGACTGGTTTCAGTAGAGAGCAGTTACCTGCTTGTAACATCCGACTAAATGAAAATATGTAAAACATGTAATTGAAGTCCTTTTTTGTAGTTAAAGATGAGTTACAAAATGGACATGCCTTCTTCCTCCTCCCCTTGTTTTTGTTTTCTTTCGGTCTATTTTATGAAAACAATGGGAATGGAGGATAAAAAGGCATGACTGAGTGGCCAGGAATTCAGGCAGGTGCATAGCTGCTGCCCACAGTTTCTTCCCTCCTAATCATATCCGTGCGCTGTGTGGTCAGCCTTACCCACCAGCCCACACGTCCTGCCGGGATGACAGCTAACCAATGTCATCCACTATGTCAGCTGCATGTAACCACCCCACTCCTGCCAAATTCCACCAGGCCCAAGAGACTGGGAAAAAAAAATTGGAACTACTAAAGAAGATCTTTTTACTTACATATGAAACTTTTTTTTTTTCTTTTTTTTTTTTTCTTCAATTGCACAGGCATACGGAGGATTTTTTTGGTTTTCATTTTGTCTCCACTTGCTTTCAAATTATGGGAGAAAGAAAAGAGAGCGCTTTTGGTTATGCATTTCGGTTTTGTGCTAAGATGGAGACTTTTAGTTAAGGAGGTCTGTTCAGAATCACAGAAGGGCTGAGGCAGGCAGAGACCTCTGGGTCCATCTGGTCCCACCTCTAGCCAAGCAGGGACACCCCAAGCAGGTTGACCCAAGACCACATCCAGGCAGCTTCTGAAGTTCTCCAAGGATGAAGACTCCACAGCCTCACTGGGAAACCTGTGCCAGTGCCCTGTCACCTGCACAGCCCAGAAGTTCTGCCTGGTGTTCAGAAGGAACCTCCTGTGCTCCAGTTTGTGCTCATGGCCTCTGGTCCTGGCACTGAGAAGAGCCTGGCTCTGTCCTCTTTGCACGCTCCCTTCAGATACTTATAGGCACTGGTGAGATCCCCCTCACCCGCCTCTTCTGCAGGCTGAGCGGCCCAGCTCTCTCAGCCTCTCCTCACAGGAGAGGTGCTACTGTCCCAGAACACTTTGAAGATTACAAATCCACCTTTTTCTTGCAGCTGTGGGACAGAGCTGCATCAGTGATCCTAAAAAGGTTTTATAGTAAATTTCCTCATGCCAAATTGGAGATTAACATCAGCAGTTTAAATCAGTCCAACCAGTTATTTTTACAGCCATATGTTTGTAATCTAGAGTAACATGTTTAAGCAAGAATGGGGTAATTTACTCAGCAACAAAAATAGTATGCCTTTGTTTAGTACAGAATAGAGTAACACAGGGGGCAGAGAAAAGAGGGGTTATTAAAAAGTTTTTTTGGTTATCTCAGTGGCTGTGTTTGAAAGATACTGAGCATTTTCTGTTTCTGTTGACTGCAAGCATTTATCTATTAGGATACTTTTTTCATATCAGTTACAAGTCTTTGCATACTTGTTTTATATTAGTTGTGATAGGCTGAGATATTCTTCTAAGTCTAAGGTCTTAGCCTCCAAAAGGATCATTAAAATATCCTAAGAAAATCTGGAATCATATTTTTAGAAAAGTTAGATCCAAAAAAATGAATTCATAATAAATGAAGGAATATGTTATGCTCTCAGTGGAGATAATTGGGAAGAATAGACTTACATTTGGTAGCAAGCCAGTTCCATTTGTATTTAAAATTTAAAATTGACTCATAATCCTCTGTGCTAGTAGTTCAGGGTGGCCTCTGAAGGAACTGTAGCTATTAAGGCTTGCCTGCATTGTGCTACTTTCATCCACAGAAATGTGTCTTGGTCTGCACAGTGAAACTTTAAGCTGTCAGGACTATTTTAAGAAAAAAATCTTGTCTGGGGGAAAGGGAGGGGGGCGGGGGGATCCTTTCTTGTAACTTAGGGTATGTCTACTCTGCAGGCAGCAGCATCATCCAGACGTGTTAAACTCTAGCTTACATGAGCAGCCCTGCTGCAGCAGCCCAGCCTAATGTGGTGCTGCTCCATCCACCCATGCGGAGCCTCCTGCTGCCACGGCCAGGCTGCTATCCTTGCTCCAGGGTTAGCACGCTTCTGTCCTGTTCTTGGTGGATTTACCCACCAAAAGAGCACAGTGAATGCAGCAGCCTGCGGAGTCTGTGTTTGCTGTAATAAAGGATATGCCAACGGGAGGTGTAGGGTAAGAATACCGAGTTCTCATGTTTTGTGGCAGTCAGGAGGGAGTGTCTCATGTTGCTCAACACTTAATTACTGTTGCTATCGCCTCCTACACTGTACTGTAACTCCTAAGGAAATCAGCTGATTATGATTCTCATGCTAGCAAACATGAAAAAAAATGTTTTGGGACTTTGTAAAATGGATTTGAATGAAGCTCTTTTCTTTTGCCTATTACTACTGCTTCCAAGTGGAGTATGTGGCCCAGAGAGTATACCTTTCTACATAGAGCATGCATAACCACCCTCCTGATTTGAAGCTTAGCAACCGAAGTATCCAAACAGCCTGACACTGTCCTGTGGTTTTGCACGGCCACTGTGCAACAGGAGCCTTATGCCATGCAGGATTTCTGCACATCTCCTGTGGGAAATGGTCACATTTTGCACTCACTCGCACTGTGTGGCACGTTCTCCGGGTAGTGCACAAATTGTTTCCCAGGGAAATAAATAAATAAATAAATAAATAAATAAATAAATAAATGCATCTCTCAAGTTGCACAGAGCTCCACCATCTGAATGCTATTCATCATTGTTTATAAAGAAAGTTTCCAGAACATTTAATTGTTTTGCACACAGCTAATATACCTGAGGGCCTAAGTGAATGTGCGAAACAGCTGCTTCATCCTGTTCTGCCACTACAGATACCTATTAAAGTTTATGTTGACTAACGAAGTATATCAAAGTAATTTAAATAACACTCTGTGATGGGCTGCCCTGTTAAATGCAGGTATCTGTGAGACATGCAGACCTCTGGGATGTGAGTGATACTGCTGCTTAGCAGAATTGCCCTGAGTTGGGATTATAGGCTTCAGGACTTCAGCAGGCTTGTTCTGTCTACCCTAAATACGTAATAAGGTCTTCTCAGTGGTATATCTCCTATCAGTAGGAATGCTTATATGTCCCAGAAACCTTAAGAACTGAGCCAGCAAGGTTTCTTTTCCTGCCAGAGAGAGGAAAAACTGTACAAGTCAAAGAGTAGAGTGTGGTTCTGTAGCTCACCAGCCTGCTCAAGCATTAAGCTTAACAGGCAGAGGAAGGATGAAGGTAAAAGAAGCACAGCACCCTTTCTAGTTTACAGAAGGGAAGGTAGAGCCCTGTTTGTGCATGCACAGGGCATGGATGCTTAACAACCCTGTGCTGCAGCAGTGTGTCATCATGGCAGTGCCCACCACTGGGCTCCTGACCTCACGGACCTCAGCGAGTGAAGGCGCCACTCCACCCTTGGGTTGTGAGAGCAGTGGACACCACACAGCTCTGTCTTCACTCTGTCTCCACTGCTTTTCCCAGAGGCAGTTCAGTTCAAGTCTTTCACGGTCTCCAGCTCCTGCCTCTAATCACTGCTGTTAATTTGCATCTCCTTTCTCTGCTCTCTGCTGCACACAGCCATGCCCACACACAGCTCGCCAAGCCGGGACTCAGTCCCAGCCTGTCTCCACACTCAAATCTTCAACCTTCTGCTCACTGAGTAGTGTTCATCAAGCTCTTCTGCTTAGAACTGGTGCTCTCTTTGCTTTGGAAATATCATCCAGCCTCTCCGGGCAGCCCTTCTGCCCATCCTCCCATTGCTTCCCCATTTCCATTTGGCTGGCATGGCTACGTGCTTAGGTGCATACAGCGGTTTGCCAGGTCAAATAGTGTTTTTGAGCAGAAGAACGTGAGGGCTTTGATCTGAAACCTATTTGGCTATGTTAGGGCTGAACCATACCCACAGAACAAGGCAAATGGGAGGGAGGATTCATTAGCTTTTTCGTAACCCTATGTGAACATATACAGGCAGTTTCTAGAGTAACAGCTGCTTTTTAACTCACTTGGACCCAGTGCAATATACTTCTGGAAGAGCTCATTAGTTCCCACATTGCGGCTTTTGTTCATTAAGTCACTAGGAAAAGGTTGTCCTGAAAACCTGACATTTAAATATTATTTTTGATTTACAATTGACTTGTTTTCATTATTGTTTTACCTGGTCAACTACAGCTTCTTAAAATCTTACTCTTAATAACAAAAGCTCTCATATAAATGCTCAATCTCTAGTTTATGTAAAAGGAAATTTAGTTAATTAAGTGTAACTGAAGTATTGCAGAAAATCAGGAGCACTACTAATTGCCAAATTAAAGTGTCTCCCTATTTTATAACTTTGCAATATAGAACAGCTGCCATATTTGTTCTTTATCCTGATTTGTAAATGCTGTCTCTCCATAATCTTTCTCTACTAAAATTTCTCTACCAAAATTTCACATTTTTGACTTTTCCCCCATGATTTTCTAAATGCCATTTCACCTTAATCTTAGGCAAGTTCAAATGGCATTACTTAATTTCTTTTAAAGTGTTCTCCATTGCCTTGTCTTCCTTCATCATATCTAAGACCAGCAGCCCCCACGACACAAAGCTGTAAGCTCTGCTCCATCCAGCATTGAGATTTTACCACTTTTTCCCATATAACTATTCATAAAATCTGGTCTAACTTTTTGTTTGTTTGTTTGTTTTTGTGCTCAGTGTCTCAGAGTCCATTAACTTTCATTCCCTCATCTCCCATCCTGATGACTTCCTCTTCACTTATTCCCATGCCTACCACCTATTTCACCTATTTAATGAAAGGTGCCACAAATTTTAAGATCATTAGATCATTCCTGTATTAAGAGCTAGCTAATTGTTTTTACCTTTTTTTTTTAGCTCCTTTTTTTAAATATATATATATATATATATGCTTTTATTCTTCCACCATGTCACTTCCTCTTTCAACCACTTTTCTTTCCTTTCAATACAGTCCAAAATTCTGACCTAGCCTGTGTGAGCAATTTTTGTTCATTGACTCTTCTAACAAGTATCTCCACCCTTTTTACAACCTTACACCAAGCTAGTCTACCCAGGTTATAACTTCTCATTCTTATCAGATCTCAAGACCCACTTCTGTCATTATGTCCTAGAAAATGAGTCAGACATTTGTTTATGGTTACGTCTTAAATATTCATGAGACTTTTCTGCATTGTGCTCTCAGCTGTATCACATGCTTTCACATTGTCCTGGGTGTCCAAAACCATCAGTTACCTAGAGAATGGAAAACTGGCTGTAGCCAACAAACATATCTTGCTTCTCCTGCATGATCACATCATCCACTCCATTTCTCCTATCCAAAAGCTTTTACCCCTTCTTTATATTAAGATTCATATATTCTCGATGTTAGAGTACAGGTACAGTAAACATGTGAATGATTTAATATAGTAGGTAAACCTTTACCTAACATTAGCAGCAAAACAAAGTAGTCTTTGATTACATTTATGGATGTATTCTAAGATTTTACAAGATAATTAACAAAGAAATACAGAGGATATCTACAGAACACTGCATAGAGTGCCTTGACAGAGATGCTTGATGCTCTGTTGTCAGAACTGCTTTGAAGAAAATGATAGTTGTCCCAGAACTGATACAATCTGAGCTGATACAAAGCAGCCGAGAAGATGTCCCAGACTGGCACTGCAGAAATCTACAAGTGCATAGATATTATCCCAAACCCCACATTATCTCTCTCAGCACTACCACCTTTTGCAGGAGACAAAGTCATTCCCAGAGATGGCAAGGTCAGGCAGAGTCAGCAGGAAGAGCCCTGCTCCACCACCTCCACCACCGCTGCCTGCCAGGTCTGCACCGCAGCAGCCACCAGAGTCTGCAGCGCTGGAGCCCCTCGGGGCTGTTCAGCTCAAGACAGGCTGAACAGGCACAGGGACGTCCTGGCAGTTTGGGCGAGGGAGTTCAAAGCAGTTAAAATTAACTTTGCCCCACCTCAGGTGGCAAGAAGGAAAGCAGGACTAGATTGCTTCTTCAGCTTCCATGCATGAAAATCCTGCTGTCTCAGCAGAGTCCTTAAAAGAAATCCAGCGTAATGGAAAGAATTTGTATGGAAACTACCCTGCTTTGTCTGCTCAGGTTATTTCTCTCTCTGTATCTCTCTCTCTGTTCTATCTAATCCACCTTCCTTTCACATTTTTAGACCATTCTCAGCCTCCCCACCTTCCTTTATGGCCTGTTGAGGGGGTGGAGGGGGAACAAGGTGTTTCCTCAGGAACTCTAATCAAAAAGCCTTTTAACTGTTAAAGATTAACCATTAAAACATTTGTGGAAAGGCACACATTTCCCTGACACTTGACTCTTGCCTGCCACATTCTGAAACTCAGCTGTTAGCAATGCTTCAATGGCTCACTCACACTTCACAGGCTGGTAGCAAGACAAGCTCAAATCTTACGTGGAAAACAACAAAACACAGGGTAAAGGAGTATGCCCGTGTGGGGAGGCACAAAAGGTGCTGACAGCAAATGAGCCAGTGCAAGAGCCTGTCTTTCAGTGGCACAGTTTGTTGGAGATCTCGATTTTGATGAAGCTTTCTAGTGAGCTCCTTGAGAGAGGCTTGGGCGCTTGCAGTGGGCAGGAGGGCTGCACACATCCCACACAGAGACAAATGGATGACTGCAGTGAATCAGGCCCAGGTGGAGGAGTTCAGACATAAAAAGGCCTTTTGGAGAGGGTGAAGGGCATGTCTGGCTGGATAAGCAAAGCTCTGAAATGACCCCACTAGACCTAATATGATACAGTTAAGAAAACCCAATGAAAGAGCACTGGTAGCAGATGGTTACTTACCGTGGAAAAGACCTTCAGGACCACCAAGTCCAGCCATCAACTTGACTTACTGAGTCCCGTCACTAAAACATGTCCCTTACAGACACATCCTAACTTCTTTTAAATATTTCCAGCAATGGTGACTCCCTGATAGCCCATTCCAATGCTTGGCCACCTTCTGCGTGAAGAAATTCTTCCTAGTGGCTAATCTAAACCTCCTCTTGGTGGAACCTGAGACTGTGAGAGTTTTCCAAATGGTGTCTACACTCATGTTGAATTTGGGAAACCAAACCTGACCTACATGCTCAGAACTTTACAACTTCACCTGGACTTCCCTGCAAGATTAAGAGATACAGATATTTGAACCTTTCCTTTGCACGAGATGAACAAATGTAGTTGCCAAAGTCAGTGAGAGTTTTCTTGCAGAATATTTTGCCACTTCCTTAGTGACACTGAGATATTTTTTTCAATTTTAAGTCACGGGAGAAGCTGTTTCACCATTTAGACTGAAATAGCTAAACTATTTTAAAAGGAAGAATAAAAGGCAAGCTGGACTGTGGGATCACTTTGCTTTCAGGAATTCCAGTGAAATTTCAAATGGCCTTTCAATTTCTGTCTTAAAAAGAAAAATAATTATTTCTATTACAAATTCTGCTATAAATTCACCCGGATCTTCTAGCAGAATCAAAGACCTGGGACGAGAACTGACCAAACTGACAACCAGAGAGTGGGAGAAATGGAATGATGCTGGCTTCTTGTAGTTCTTTATTATTAACTGCTATTTTATTTTTGTATGGTTATTTGTTCATTGCTATTACACCAACTGGCAGTATTTAGGATGACTTACTTCAGTATTCTCTTCCATGTTCAAGGTCTTAGACCCGAAGGATTAGGGGGCATGTCCTGACAAAGAGCCCTAATTCCTGCATGGCCTCATATATGAAAATGCTACCACCAGAAGAAGCAAAGGTGCTTGGAAGCAACTTCTTTTTGTTTGTCTCGAGAACTTGATGAAGAGACAAAGTGCCTTAAAAATGGCTGAGAGAGAATAGTAAGTGCAGTAATTTAGACCTTTCTCTGTGTCATAGTGACATTATATCTGCAGAGAGAGATTTCATCTGCATTCATATGTATGAGCTTGTGTCACCTTTGAGACTATGAGATGTATGTAGAACTCATTATAAGCAATGAAGACCAAGATCTAGCTGAGGGCAGCCTAGCAGATGAGAGCATGAGATGTCTCTAAAAATTCTGCTATTAAGTTCAAAATTTCTATTCTGTCCTCTTACAGCATCTCTCAGTAAGCAAAGGTGGGCACGATACATATAATAATGGTTTACTTCAACCACAGTAAATCCTCTGGATAAGACAATAGTCAGGAAGGAAGCAGCAAAGGGAGAGAGTTTCAGAGTGTGTTTTAGAAATACTTGAGGAGCTATGTTAGAACGACAGAAAAGGACTGGCAGCCTTATTTAACAGTTTTATAATATCCAGTGTCTAAGACTTGAAGAGAAACTACTGGTTTATAAGATTACAGAACTCATCCCAGTCTCTCTCCCTCTAAAAATCATCTTTGTGTGTGTGCATCACATGCACAGAGAAAGTAGTACCTCTGCTGCAAAAACAGTCTAAGAATGTAGCTGTTGCAAACCTCCCTGAAAATGTAACTCCCAGTTTTTTTCCAGCTGAAGAACATGGGGCTCTGTGTTACTCTGTAGTACTATGCTGTTGATTAACACAGGATTAATTCATTGAACCGTAACAACAAAGAAAGTGTAAGCTTTGTTTTGAAAGACTAGGATTTTTTTTATATATATATATAGGATTCAACATGCTGTAAAGGATTGCATTAATCTCTGTTTGAGCTGTTCTTATAACTCATTATTTTGCCTGTAGCTACACTAGAGTGAGTGTTAAGGCATGTTAAAATGGGTGGAGATATGAAAACAAGTCCACTTAAAAGGATTTTTTCTCAGCTCCCACCTACACATAAGAGTCAGATAATGCTCTGCCATCAGATACAAAGCCACATTCCCAATTCCACCTGTTATTCTTGACCTATTTAAACTCTCAGCCCCAACAGTAAAGAAATTGCAAGAGAAGAAGAACGACATCTCCTGTTGCCGAGCACGTCCCCAGATGCAGCAGCCAAAGCAGCCTGGGAGAGCATCCTCAGCGGCAGCACAGCCCTCGCAGCAGCCACCCCAGCAGCATTCCCCCTTGCATTTCAAGGCTCTCACTGACAACTCATTTCTCAGCTAAACTAGGAAGACTGGGACCTTTTTTGGAAGAAACCATTTGGTTTACTCAGTTCAGACTAAAAGTTTCACTGGTGTGTTTGGAGGATTTTTTCCCACTTTACTTTCACACTGGCCCCAGATTCTTCTACAGAACATTTTAGGTTTCAGGGCAGATTCTCCAAGGCAGAATGAATTTTTCAAGTCACACTTCTACTCATATCCTTAAGACTGTCACTATGTGATAGCTCTGCTGCACTCCTTCAAACACAAAAAAGAGACAGTTTTATTTGCAAAAACACATTGCTCTAAATTGTTGGCAGCAATGTTTTTGCAGAGTAGAAATGCAGGAATTTTCATAGAATCATAGAATCATAGAATATCCTGAGTTGGAAGGGACCCATAAGGATCATCAAGTCCAACTCCTGGCACCGCACAGGTCTACCCAAAAGTTCAGACCATGTGACTAAGTGCACAGTCCAATCTCTTCTTAAATTCAGACAGGCTCGGTGAAGTGACTACTTCACTGGGGAGCCTGTTCCAGTGCGCAACCACCCTCTCAGTGAAGAACCTCCTCCTGATGTCTATTCTAAACTTCCCCTACCTCAGCTTCACCCCGTTCCTGTGGGTCCTATCACTGGTGTTTATGGAGAATAGGTCACCATTTTTTTGAGCACTTTGGGAAAAAACAGAGTACTCAGAGCACCTCTGGAAGCATGTCTCCCACCTGACCAGCAGCAGTGACGTGTTAGTACTGCCTACTTAAAAGATCACTCTCATGGAAAAACCTGCCTTAAAGATCAATGACAGTATGGGAATAAAAATGCATCCATGCTGGCCTGCTAATTTTGAATCATCTGCTTGTCCGACATGGGCTGCACAGCATTTTTTCCATGAGGCACTAATAAGGCCAGGCCAGTAAAATCCCCCAAAGGAGGCAATGCTCAGCCCGGTAGCAACACAAGCAACTGCTGTATTAGCTGATAGAGTCAGCTCCTCTCCTCTCCTCCCCTCTCCTGCCATGGTGCCTACTGAGCGCAGCCAGCTCTGTCAGCCTCGGCAGCCTGATAAGTGTTTGCTGAGCCCTCGAGGAAACGTTAGTTACTTGCTCTGTGCTCGCTGTTGCTGTGGTTATGCTACTTAACAGACACCTGAGCTGGGACAAATATGAGGAGTCCAGATATGTTTATGTGAATTGTTGCGATTGATAATGCTGCAAGTGTGTGTCTTCCTTTAGAAGATCTTTAAGGACAATGGGCAGGCATGTGTTGTCTTGCTTGTGTCTGGTGGTGGTCCAGGTGCTTCCTGTGAAAACCTCACATTTGTTTGCAAAGGTTAAAGAAAAAGTGGATACAAGTAATATTTTGACTAAAAGTCTGTGTTATAATCCAAGACTGTCTGCTTCTCTCGTGGAGGAAAATATGATGATGAGTATTCATGTCTGTGCTAGCTGGCCAGGGGTGTACAGGAGGGATCAGACTTGAGGGATCCCTAGAGCACTTACATTCCCATGTAAGTGAATAGGAACTATGGAGCACAGCTTGTCTATCCACACATTATTTTATTTTCTTTTTGTTTTGTGGTCTTGTAACTCGGATTGTGGGCTGTTTAAGGTCTCAGGTTGTGCCAGAGAAGGCTTAGAATGGACTCCAGGAAGAATTTCTTCATGCAGAGGGTGGTCAGGCACTGGAACCAGATGCCAGGGAAGCAGTAGAGTCCCCAGCCTGGAGGGATTTAAGAGACGCATGGATGTGGTGGCACTAAGGGACATGGTTTAGTGAATGGACTCAGTAAGTCAGGTTGATGGTTGGACTTGATGATCATGAAGGTCTTTGCCAACTTTTTTCTGCTCATAGAATTGAGTTGATTCTATGATGCTAACCGCTGTCCCTTCGAGATGGTGTAAAAGGCTCAAAGGAGAGGAGGTGCAAGAAAGATGCGGAGTGCGTCCTCTCATAAAAGAAAGTCATTGGGTGTCCACATTTCTACATACGGGAGTACGATGGCCTTACATAGTACATATAGGGTGATGTCCTTAATGCCTTTTGCAAATATCTCTAGGAAAAAAAAAATAATATCGTCGTGTAGCCATG